>NW_017280199.1:384512-461600 GCF_001594065.2 Cyphomyrmex costatus
TTTCTCTCCCCCATCTCAAGTTCAATCTCTTTCTCTCTCTTTCTCTCTACGCATTGTTATACGTAACGGAAAAGTTGTTTCCGCGATTGCACAGGTGAATTAAAATCCTCGAAGGTGTAACGAGGGAAAATATTTCTCTAGAGTCCTGTTTTCGGCTCGGGTCCCATAAACCCCTACTCCTTAAGAGGTTAAAAAAACGTCCTGGATAGAAACTCTTTTTCTCTCGTCCTTGTCGTTTAATGTTACACGATATGCGGTTTTGCGGCGGTCGACGCCCGTCGATGAAGTAACTCAATAGAGTGTCATCGGCGGGCACCGGGCCTACCTAGGGCTTGTTCCAGGGTGCGGGTTTTTCGAATCCGAATTCCAAGAAACGGAAAAAATCGACCGGTAAGATTCTTGGGAAAGGAGAAACTCTTCCATGATGTCCACCTCCAGTCTCCCTCTTATCATAGATTGCTCCGTTTCTATACGTCCGCACCGCCGTGCGTTCTCTCTCACGACGGCGTCTTAATTATTATATATATACAATATATATATACAAATAAAGCACATATGTGTATATATATAATATATACTAGTTGCGATCTCTATCGGCGCTTACGGAAACCTTACGTTTAACCAGCAATTAATTGTGCCGGGCAGCAGCGTTCGTTAGTTTGATTATCAATTAATTGCAAATTTTATTCGAATTAAATATTATAATCAATCTTCAGTCATGTTTCCGTAAGTTCGCAATGTCTTGAACGTCGTGCACGACAATCAATTTTCGCGAGATCAATGATTTCGCCGAATTGAGATCGAAAACACTGCATCACCGAACGTTATGAGCTATATAGAATTAATAACAAAAAAACGCTCCCCTAAGTCCGCGGAGATAATTTCTCACGCGACATGCCGAGCACAATTTTACGTCAACATCCTAATGGTTTTTTTTTTTTTCTTTTCTTATTGAGCCCTGTGACGCAGTAAATCTGTTCGCAGTAGTAAGGTTTGGTGTATGGTCAGACGTGCTCGATGAGCCGATCGTTTCTCGTCCCGATTCGATCCCCTTATTCGTACACTTCCCGCGAGGCCTAAGGAGTAAAATCTATTTTTGAGAGTCAGCTCTGCTCGTTAGCGGGAGTTTTTTTTACATTCCGATTATCAAAAATTTATTATTCTCCTCGCTCGTCATTACCCACTAAATAACTTCATTGATCGCCTAACGTCGACTGTTTCGACAAGTATATATCGGTACTTATCACGATGGTCGTCGCTTCAAAATCGAATTAATGCAACAACCCCTTAATTATCCTAATTCCTTTATTTTCCCACCCTCGATTCGTCTATTAATCGCTAAGCTTTTTTTCGTTTTTTTTTTTTTTAATCGTACCATCGTTAAGCATTGAGTATCGCGAAATTGGAAATGCTTAGGTCTTCGCGATACTATCGCTATTATTATCACTTGGAGTTTTATGCAGTCCTTGGTACGAATCGTCTGATTAGATTGGAAGCATTAAGGATTCATGCGAAATTCCTCTCGCAAAGATATAATCTCTTCCCCTTCCCTCTTCCATTCACTTCAAAATTTTAAATAATACTAATCGATTTACAGATCCGCGTGCAAATAATCTGTTATTTAATTACGAAATAAGATCGTACTTCAAAATATATTTACATAGAAAAGAAAAAAATATAATTAATTTAATTTTTGCAGTAAAATTTATAATCTTTTATCTTCAGGCTTGAATTTATCTTGAATTGCGATAGTAAAAGTGTGATCTCATTTTCATTTTGTGTACTTATCATTTTCGTTTTCTTTCTCTTCAATGCTCGAATATATATTTATCTCATTTGAAGTGCAAAAATTTTTGGGGATATTCAAACAACACAAATAGATTTCTTGATTTTCTTAAAAAATAATGGCAAAACAATCGCACAGTTACATGAAAAGTTACTGAACAGGCTGTCACGATTTTTGTGATCTTCTTCCATTACATTTGAAGTAACTCAAAACATCGAAAATTATCGGTACAACAATAATCTTTCGCAATTTTTTAGCAATTCGATTTTTTATTCTTGTTCGCTCACGTTATCTTCCTTTCGCGTCAACGAATGCACGTCGCGTAATATCTTAGCATTATCATTATCCTTATTATAATGTATAGCTATCGCGCATGGTTTCTCCTCCTTAATACCGCTTTTATTATTTGGTTACAGTAAATATCGCTATTAATACCGTATAAACCCGTCATAAAATACATCACTTTATTTAGATCCGCGATTTACTTTCGCTTACGGCGTCTACAACGTTAAGCGTCTCGCTTTTTCTGCTGCACACGTTGCGTCAATTAATCACTTATTCCAATGAGAGCATATCAGATCCAGCGGCGATCCTTCTCCCTCAAAGACGCGTAAAAATAAAAAATAATATTGTTCTCTCGCTTAAATCGTCTAATTAACACCACCGACATTAATTGTTAAGTCAAATCAATCGATCAATTAATAAAACACTATCATTGATAAAAAGTATGTATATGTATATAAAAGAAAGGAATTGGTATTTCGTGTCATGAACTATTTGAGATATCGCTTAAAATGTTTAAATAGTATAAATTGTAAACATATAGCACAGTTACTATAAAATAGAAGTGTGTTAACACACGGAAAAAGTTACTATGGTTGTTACAACAGCATTCTCTATAATGGAAAAAAGATTATATGAATTTAAGTAATACTGATATTACATTCCATTTGTACGATTATGGCAACCGTGTATTCTTTTGGTAAATAACATTCAATTAAAATATGATTGTTTCAACCAAAAGATTATTGCCATCTCTCAATGTAATGCAGAAAAAGTATCATTGAGAGTATAGGGGATATAGATTGTTATACGCAGCGCACACGATTGAGGGTTGCAGCATTATATAATATATCACCGCCAAAATTTTTGCAAAGACTTTTCATAAATGAAAACTAAAGTGTGCAATATTATTATACATTGTGCACATTCTGAGAAGAACGTAGATTTGTTTGCTTCTCTAACATGCTCCAATGTCTACTCTACTACTGGGTTTTGGATTAGCTTGTATTGTTTCATTAGTAAGAGACTAAGAGAGTTGTTGAAGATATAATTATAGATAAGTAGGAAGTGTCGCATGCTCTATAACGTGTTACAACATACTACATGTTACGTTGAGTTAATTTTTTTATTCCTGCAGTAAACTGCGTTAGAATTTTTTTATCGCTTTCGCCAAATATTAAACATGTATATGTGGAGACACGGTAGAGTCTCGGCGCTAAGCCAAGCGCCGTAACACTGTCTATCTTACTTAATATTTCGTGGTCGTAGTACACTCCAACACGCTCGTTAATAATAGAGCTGTTGGAAATATAATTAGAGATAAGTAGTTGTAAGCGTCGCAAATTACAACAACGTATGTTGCTTCAACGTACTACATGCTACAATTTATGCCTTCGTACAATTACTATCTAGTGTGCTTGTGTTAACAAGAGAGCTGTTGTAAATATAATTAAGCAGTAGCATTATGAGTGTGATTTAGTTTTGAAATTCTTTTCTCAAAAACTGATTTATTTAAACAAGATAATGAACGAATGTTTGCAAATCTGCACTTTCCATCTTTTTTGGCTGTTGCGAACGATCTTTGTCGTTAACGTTGAAATCACCACTTTTGAATTGCCTGAACCAATATTCACATGTCTTAATTGATGGGCTAACATCAATTAAGTTTCATCAGTAAGTTTCTATCAGAATTCTATGACTTTGAGCCGCCGTTTTCTTCCGATTAAAAATAAAAGCAGCGCATGTCGAAAATACTCTTTAGGAAGCTCCACTTTTAAGATGGTATAAACACGATGTTTACTGCGTCTATTGTTAATAAATATCATGGAGCAATATTGAAGCATTAAGAAACAATAATTGTGATTGAAATGTTTTCGACAACACTGGCATTAATGCCATCTCTTGCAAAACTCTTACAACTAAATCACACTCTTAATATAATGGACAGAATTGGTGGGATTATATCAGTCCCTATACGTTTAAAAGTACAAAGAGTAACCCAAAGAGTTCTTCTGTGACTTTCGTTAAGTACGGATTTCGAAAAAACTTCGCTCCTTCTCAATAGCATACGAATACCTTTTGACGTCAATTTGTTGTGTTGCACTGCTTTAATGAGCCAACGAACGAATAAAATGACATCATTAGAAGGCCAGAACTACTTTTGACGGATATTTGGAGATGTAATTTATTTATTTTTTCTTAATTGTTATATCATTATTATCTATGAAATTTTATGCAATTGATAACTAGACGCGGATGGCTCAAAATGGGCGAAGTTCTTTTCTGTACTTAGGGAAAAATGAGTGAATTGCAGGCACCTAAAGGAAAAATTAAATAAAACTGCCAATTATTTACCAATTAATAAAAGTCTTTATTCCAAAAATATTCCGGTTATTTGTCTTTGAACTGTAATAATAATTGATATTTATATATTATCAATATAAACTATAATTTTAAATAAAAAGTAAAATCCTTATCGTCCGGAATTACCCGGGATAATGTTAATTTTGTTTTCTATTTAAAATAACAATCTATATTAACAGTGATACAAATGTTAATTATTGTAGTTTATAGTCAATATCTTTTGAATAAAGACTTCCATAAACAGTCGCCGACTGTATTCAACTTTTGTTAGGTATTCATAATTACCCCATTTTCCCCTACATTAAAATCATCAAAAACGTATAATGGTATATTTATCTTAAACAGCGTATGCGTTCTATGGTCACATTTATAACGCTGTTATAGCTTATTAATATTTAGGCCACCTCTCTGTTTAGAATCCAGGATCCGTTATCACTGGATATGAGAAATAAGAAGTTATCACTCTAGTGATACTACAATAGTATCACTTTAGTCTTACTTATGTATTATGGATCAATTGGAACCCTCCCACTCTCCTCTACGGATGTGGGATGTAAACTTACGATCTAATTCAATTATTTTGCACATTCTTGTGAAGAAACTTCACTTCAATAATTATGGATAAACCTTGCAAGCTTTATCATCAAAGCATTGGATTTGAAGACACAATTCCTATTTTTTTAAAATAGCATTCAAAATATAACACATTTTAGTGTTATATTTTGACAATAGTTTAGAGCCCAGTTAAATCTGCAGTATGCCAGCAGATTGACATCAACGTCGACATTAAACTTGTATCTCTTGCAAAGTCTATCGACATAATATAACCTAATCTAATTTAAACTAATCTAATAGCATTTTAACATCAAATTCTACGATTTTTACTGTCAACGTGTACAGCTGCTGCTACTATACTGGAACTATGTAAATTAGCTGCTTTTGCTGCTAAGTACTATATATGAATATATCTATTATTATTATGTGTTTGCGAACAGTATTCTGTTATGTCGTTATTCGACACAACATATTTTATATCTAATTATATTATAACTTTTTAACTGAAAAAATTTGCCAGATATTTTGCAAAATTTATTTAAACAAATTTGTTTGATTTTCAAAATGTGTTTTTTCGTTTTAATAACGTAGAACAACACCAAATTCTTTGTAATTAATAACACATTATTTTAATAATAAATTTGATTGTATGATTTTTACACAATTAATTATTATTTGATTTTAGGATATATGTTATATTTTCTCATATACATATACTCCTAAAGAATGAAAAATTGTATCAGCAAAAAGGAAATTAACTGATAAATATGCACCATTGTAAGGTCACTTCGAGAGAATAGTACAAGGTCTATTCAATCGAACAAATTCAATGCAATATTTTCTAAACAAGATGTGTCTATAATTTCCCTCTTCTTGATAATTAAAAATTTAAATTTTCTTTAATTTGGTTTACACAAATGTGCATGTTGCATAAAATATATTTTATTCATTAGGACGCTTTAATAAGAGTTTGTCTCCTTATTTTTAAAATATATAAAGGAAATTAATGCTACAATATCTGACAAAAATATTACTTATACTTTATACATTAAAGAATAGATATAATTAAAGAATATATTGAACATGTATCTCTATGTTATAATTATATATTATTATTAATTGTACTTGATTTTAATATTTTTTAAATAATGAAATGAGTTGAAACTAATCTATGGCCAGATTTACAGAAAAGGGACATATGTTGTAATTTACTGTAAAGATTAATTCTGTGATATTTTCTGTTTAGTATTTCCCTTTTCTCATAAATCTGTACTAGAACAAAAAGTACACATTTTTCAGCCGAATTTTGTAATTAACTTCTACTGCTTCAATCACTTGAGCAATGATCTCTAAAAATCGTAATTAAGATCCATGTGTTTTAGAAAATGGAGAGATATAAGCGCAGGCAAAATAAAGTAGGGATTAACTGCAATAATCGGCTGAAAAGGGCATTGTTTTAAATTCAATTTTAATATTCTATATAGATAAACTTTTAAATTCTAGATATTTTATTAATCTTATCAACTCTCTGTCTCTTTTACTAATCTTATCAATTAATCTTATCAATATTTTATCTTATCAACTCTAAGAAGTTATTGTTCAAAAATTTCAATAAACTGTTGTATGTAAAAAAACATAAATTAAATTACTTATCAAATGTATATATTTATTATCATAGGTATTGGTTCTTTTTATATTTGATTATATTATGTAATCCAATATTATATAAATATAATAGTTCAAATTCAAAAGATAACACCCAATAAATACATTCATTTATAACAAGCAATTAGTTTACATTTTTTTACGGGAAACAACGTTTATTAAAATTTTTAAGCAATATTGTAACTTTATCTAATATATACTTTATATAGATAGAAGATTGTAAATTTAAAATAGGATAATATGTACATTATTATTATTATTGTTATTATTACAACTACAGTTGCAGGAATTGCAACTGAAAATAATTATTTATTACATCAATATAGCAGCTATTCTGGCCAAGAATGGAGCAACCATAGAAATCACAATTGTAGTATATTATAGATCGTATAATCATTTTGTATTGATGCAGGGCAAAAAAATATTATTTTGTATATCTGTTGTAGCAACCATGGCTTCTTCTCCGTGTAAATAAAGAATTATGCAAATTATTGATATTTAAAGAAATAATAGAGATAAAAATCAATTCTAAATTTCTTTAAGTAATATTTGCGTCACATCATTTATCATATATTGTGATATCACACAATCACATATTCATATGTCGCATCAGTAAACTGTGGATCAATGGACTATGGATTCCAAGTAGGAATTCATACCGAAAAACAGTATTGAATCCTGGCGAGGTACCGAATCTGTACCGAAAAATGAGTTTCATATTTTAGTACTGATCCAGTACACTGCCAGTAGATTTTCGACATCGTATCTGCACTGAAGTTGCCAAAACCATTGTCTAGGGTCAGTATCGAAACTGTATTCCGCTAGTATATCTACAGTATCCGGTCTGTATTGTAATTAGTACAGGCAATATGTCAAGTGCCAGTACTGAGCTAACATATTGTCGGTAGAATATCGGTATCATGTAATTGTAAGTATTAACTGTAACTGTAAGTATTAAACTAACTATGAAATTTAATTATGAAACTATCTTAACTATGAAACCTTTGGTATATACAATATTTATTTTTACATATATCTTAGTAATACATTTTTAATAATAGTTACAGTTACACGATACCAATAATATACCGACAGCGCATATACCACATTAAACTATCAGTACCTTAACTAATTTTTTAATGCTGGTCCAGTATTGTAATATAAATCCTGTTTTTCAATTTAAAAAAAAATAATAATCAGAAATATAGATGATATTTAAAAGAAAATTGTACTGATTTTTGGTATTATTTCGATACTGTCATCCTGTACAGTATTCTCGTACTTACTATAATAGTATCAAGAATCGGTATCGATATTTAGTATAATATATGTATTGACTTTCGGTACTATTACGATATTGTCATCCTGTATATAACAGTAATGTATTACGAATTTTGTCCTGTTGCTATCATCTCAGCATTTCTCAGGTACCATATCAGTACTGGCATTCAGTATCGCGGCGGTACTAAATACTATAAAATGGTACTAGACCAGTATCTCGCCGGTATTCAATTCCCACTTGGGAATTATTTATTAAATAATTTTCTATCGCACTTTCTGGAGCAAGTAATTAGTCGTGTGAGGCTGCTAAATAGACGGACATGTGAAGTCGATGAGCGAGAGTCGAGAATTCATCATTTTGCATGTGTGCGTGATTAATTAATCTGTCTGTTCTCGTTTCGTGTTAATCCTCAATTATAATTCCTCTCATATTTTATTACATTTACGTCTAAAAATTTTCTACACATTTTAATAATACATAAAAGATATTCATTAATTTAAAAAATTAACAAAAAAAAAATTATTTCTAAAACGAATTAAATAAAGAATTATTCTAAAAAAAAGAGTGTCTTTATATATTCTTAATGTCGGAATAGGAATATCATGCATATCCTCTTTATTATGAATTAAGGATTAATCTCGTAGATAATCGTACACGCAAATTGATCAGACGATCTGAGAAACCTATTTAAAAAAAGTCTCACATTTTTTAATCATGTTATAATTACTTTCGTGACCATTCATTTATGATTCGTTCGTGTGCGTGATTAACTTTCCACGTTTCCTTATCTTTTCTTACGCGATTGATCAATGATAATTAATTAGAGAACAGAACTGCAAATTGCAATAAATATTCAAAATGCAAGTCTATATCGTAATATTATTTTAAAATGTTAAAAAAATCTGTTAAAAGAAACGTAAATTTTAAGGCTAAATCTCAATGGATATTATTATTTTAAAATTAATTAATTTTTTAAGAGAAATTGTTTAAATTATGAAAAAAGTTACAAAAACGAGTGATGAGTTACGAATTAAAGTTAATTTTTCCATGCATTTCTCGTAATTTGACATTCACTCTTCTTTATTAATTATAATAATTGATGACAAGAAAAAATAGTATCATCATTAAATTGAAAGAAATATTGAATAAACCTATTTTCTTAAAGTGTGCGTGTTTAATATCTTTTTATTCATTCCTAATTGTATCCATCGATTATAGATATCAGTATCTACTCGCATGTCGTAACAAAATTATGAAACAAATCTCCGTGTGAAAATTATATCATATCAAGTAGTGTGCGTGTTTGGTGCTCTTAGATCTTCGATATCTCATTAATAGCTTGATACTTATATACAAAAACGAAAGTAACGAATAGTACAGAAGTGTAATTCAAGAAACTGTATATATTTCGTCCAAAATGACATAAACAGATCATTTGTCTATTTACAGTTATGATTATCGTTCGTAAAGTACGGACAGATTTTTATTTCCAATTCTTCGGCGAGGCGAGAAATAGTCTTACACTATTTCACTTTTACTTGCAGGATCGTGCGATCGAAAGGAAACCATATTTTACTGTGCGCTTCAATTATATCAATTTCTTTTCTAATAATCAACAAAAAGGAGAATCTCTTTTTCTTTCTCACTCTCTCGCCTCTCGCACTCCCTTTCCTGATTAAGAGCTTAACGCTAATTTTATTTTGTTCACTCGCTTTTGCCTGTTCTTATGGCACAACTCGTCCGTTTAATAACTGCTTATCTCACGACTGAAAATATCCAAGTAGAAGTATTGCACTGCGTTAGCCTGACGATAATTTTTATATGAACACTTATACATACAACGTTATAATATCATAATGGTAAAATTGTTGGTAATATAGTAATAGGAGATCGTCGTGCGACGAAAATGACGACAATTCGTCAATGCATAGTTCGGAAAATATCGATATCGGCGATCTCGTAATGTCTGGTAAACTATTATTATACCTCACTTATTGGACGTTCTTCTCAAAACGTAATTCGCGCATCAGCAAATCAATTGGTTTAGTCCTAGAATGCTGCCGATACTTTGCGATGTATTAAACATCGAAGATCTTGGATAACGTTAATATACGATATCATTGAAAGAATAAGTATGAGGATACATTAGCATCTTAGGAGTTTAGTAGATAAAAATAAAAACTGCAAAATATATATTGTAGTACTATATATAAATAGATATTATATATGTATAATTAAGATAAATATATTGTGTATATATATAAAATATTTATCTTAATTATTATTATATTCAATAGAAATTAATAATTGAACTAATTGAAGGAACTCAATTAGATTAATTGTTTCAATTTTGATCAAATAGCTTTATCTAAAATCAAAGTTGACACATACGATTTTGTTACGTGATCAAGAAGAACTTCCGTAATTGTACTATTTTTTTGGATAATTTTTTTATACCAGACAAGAAATGGAATCTCTCTATCTCTCTGTCTTTCTCTTTTTGCTTTCATAATGATATTTCATCAGAGTTCCATTTGAGTTAAATACGTCGAATATGTGCACCCTTTGTTATAAAGGGATATACATCTTTGGCGATAGTATAGTAATACGTTATATAACTCGAAATCGCGATAATCAAAAGCGCATGTATATATATATAATGTATATATGATATTTCTCGCGGCTTTTGTACGTAGAAGGTTAACACGCCTGGAATGTGTATATGTGAACATTCTCGTCCGTCTCAAATTACCTCTGTATAATAAATAATATGAAGCGCTGAATGTATGTGCAGATTAAAGATCCAGTTTTAGGAGAATTTAAATCAAATATTCACACACACAGAGAATTATCTAAATGGCTCACTCCTAATTTAACAATCTAAATAAACCGTATGCATCAGAAGAGTTTTTTGCTATCATCGGTTTTTAAATCTGTTTTGCTCGGAACGATATCATATAACTTAGTCTACTTGTACTTTCAACGCTTTAAAAAAAAAAAATTTAATTATGTAAAATTTTGTCGACAGCAACAGTAAAAATATTTATGAAAGTGTGTGTGTTTTCTAGATAAATAAAATTCCTTCAAATTTTAACAATATCAAAATTCTGATTTTCGAAGATGCAAAAAGTTGCACGCAATGGATTAAAAGAACGGAATACGAGATTATGGACGAGAAAAGGAAGTCTTTTGTCGCGCGAGAACCTTCAAGAGTCGGATGGAATGTTTAAAAAACGATGGATATTGGCCTCTGATCTTACTTATACAACAAACACCTCGCAAATACTCTGTTGAAAAATTAAGTAGCCCAACCCTTCATACCCTTTTGTCCTACCCTCCCTAATGAATCCTAACTGTTTCGTAGTATTCTTTCTATACTTTTTATACTTCGCTTCTATGAAAACGCCGTAATTGTAAGTTCTTGTAAATAACAACGTTCTCTTTGTCTTCTACGCGATTATATGCATGAGTTATAAATACGAGTATCTTGATTCGCGACACACCGCGAGTAAAAAATAGTATCCGCTGTGCTTTCGTCATTAGTAGATTTCGTCATTAGTAGTGAGAAACAACGTGATACGCGCATTAGGAAAGAATTGTCGGATCGCAATAAAAATCCCGAAAAAATTTATGGATTGTGAATATTAATTTACAAGCGAGGATTATCGCGAGGATAATTTTTCTCCACATACATTTCGAGGATAAAGTACCGTGTGTACGTTCAGCGTGCATTTGAAAAAATGATGAACCTAACTGCCTGCTTAGCTTATTACCTACCGTACCGAGTTGAATTTGAACAGTCGTCGTATTTAATTCGCGTCGTCAATAATACATTGGGAGCAAAGGATCGCTGCCGGGCTTCCTCGAGACAAAAATACTCAGGAAGAAAGATTAATTGGTTTCTAATTCTCGCGTTGACGCTAGTAAACGTCTTGTTTTGAGTAGGCCTCATCTTCCGCGACTGCATACGATTAAAATGACTGAGACAAGCTGGTCCCGAACCAAACCAGTCTGGACCAGTCTCGACCAGCCTGGTTTAGGAGACGGAGCGATCGTTTTTTTCGATTTTTTTTTTTCTTTTTTAATCATTCTGGACGCGGTAAACTTTGTTTTGTCCAACAAAAAAAAAGTTCAAGGGTAGTTGGAAAAGGAAGTTTTTCTCAAAGAGACCTTCCCGATGTTCGTCAAAGCTTCCGAGCATGTACTGTGCCAGCAAAAATGGCCAGCCGATATCAAGAGAAGAAGCGCGAAACTTCATTTTTCAACTTTCCCCTTGGAAGGCAGCTTCGTCAAAAGGCTTACCTTCGCAGTCATAAAACGAGGTTCCTCGCTAACGCATCGCCACGCGCATCGAAGTACAAGTAACTTCTTCTTATCGCACGAGGACGCTTAGTTCAATTAGCTTAATTAGAAATTACGAACGTCGATCGTTGCGAGATTCGGTAACAGTCTTATCGATGAGCGAGCGAGTCTCTCGGCGCCATCGTGATTCAGAAAAAAGAGAACGACCGATGCGGTTGCACCGTGCCTAATGTGGATATTAAACGAGATGATCGTGTGAGCTGCAATGTCGCATATTTCGCTACTAGCTGATCACAGCTGTTATGTTATCGCATCACGTATATGCATGCGGGTTTCCTCTCGATGAGATTGATCGATCGTCAATTCGACTTAATTACCAACGAGACGGTCATATCGGATTTGCAAGACCGCAGAAAAATTGTGATGATTCTTTCAAAGCGAGATGCATGCGGTGAATCATCTGTTACGGTGACAATCACACAATTGGCGATGATCAATTTAGCCCATAAGAACGCGCGAAAACTGAAAAAATGTTTTTCGCACCCTGGCCACGAGAAGGACCCGAATTTTTTGTTCGTAACGTAATAGAAGATTATAGACCGGAAGAACTCTACCCTTCTTCTCTCTCCTTTCCTTCCCTCCCCCGCGATTAATTGCGAAATCTGTCCCATTAAACGCACAACGAAAATCTTTGGGACACCCGTTAGAAAACCATTACACAGATCTGCAAGTTTATTTTTTTTTTGCGGTTTTTGAAAAAGAACAGTGGTTTCCCATGATTTTTTATACGCCGAATCCAAATTGGCAAGCAGCAATGCTCTATCACGTCAAATTTATTCAAAAAATATTGAAATTGTTAAAAAACATGTTTTTTACTATTTTTAAAAATTTTTCTGGTAAAAATGATAAACTTCTCAAAGCGTTAAAGAAATGTAAACGAAGAGATATTAAATGCTTCTCAAATGCTTCATTGAATTTCCATTGATTCTTTATAGTTTCGAATATCTAAGCATATATGTATGGAAGGCTTTTTACACATATTCAATAATTCATTTTTATCAACGTTTCGTAAATGCTTTATAAAACGTGTACAAAGTTTCCATACTGCTCGACGACACTCCGTTTAAACTAGGTACGATCGTTTTACTCATGCTTGCCAAACAGTTTTATTATGCTTCGTCAACGCTTTTTTTTAACGTTTATTGTCACTTTATTGACTTTGTTTAACGTTTTATTTAAAGAAAAATTTGTTGAAGAGTATCGCCACCAGAGGGAGACACAGCAAGTTAAATTTCTCTCTTTTAAAAAATCACATAGAATAGAATAACGGATATAGAATTAAAAAAATTCATCAGTTGCGTTCCTATAAAATAATTTTTTGAATTGGCCCAAGAGGGGTCCAAGATGGAAATGTAATTTTTTTTCAATGTTTACTGAATAAATAAAATTAAAAATATTTTAAAAGATTTTCATACGCTTACCGAGGATCTCATTTGCATTTCGTTCACGTCGTCGAAGAGCTCGACGACGTTCGATTTACATTTGGCAAACATTTTACTTGCTCGGTAAAGAATTCTCTTCGCTCTGTTTACGTTTCTTTAAAGTTTAGTTATCGCTTTCTTTACGTTCTGTGTTCAATTTTTACCTCTTATGGGTTTTGTTTACTTGCTTATACTTTAAAACGCGTTATTTAAAAATTCAATCCTATTTTTTCGCATAAACTTGACGTGATAGAATATTTTTACTTATGGATTTAGATTAGTGCACATAAAATTACAAGAAACGATTTTTGTGTTTTAAACCGCAAAATCATGCAAACCTGTGTTATCTTCGTTTATCTCGAAATTGTTCGTGTTTGTATTCACGCACTTGACTTTCTGTCGTTTTTTGTATTTTTATCCCGTTAGTTTAATAATTACATTTATATTCTTATACTGTGTACTTGAACGCTTGTGTGTGAGTGTGTATATGTGTGTGCATGTGACATTCTCGCTTCTCTCATACCTACTTTCGCTCTTCCGCTTTTGCTCTCGTTCGTTCGCTCTCTTCTCCTAACACCGTCAATCGTTCTCCAAATTCACTGTTATTTCGCTCTCTCGTTCATCCTCGCGCAGTTATTTTTGTTCTGTTTTTAATATCACTATAGAGTTATCGTAATTAAATATTTATACACCCATTGACAGACTAGCTACCACGTTTTTTTTGTTTCGTTTAAATATAGTTTCATAGATATCAATTAATTTAATTAATTAATTAGTTATTATAAGTTATGATAATTAATAATTAGAATAATCAAAACATGTACAGAAGATTATAGATTATCTCACTGTGTCTCTTCCCCTCTCTTTTTCCCCTCTCTTATTCCCATGCTCTCTCTTTCATTCCCTGGACTCACGTATTTTTCTCCTTTATCCGCTTAGTTTCTGTCTCTATTTCTCTTAATTCATCATTTTTGTTACAGAATAGTTACAGAGTAGTTACCAGTTTGTTGGGTCGTTGTGGCTCGCCTCGGAGTAATTTCTCGAGTACTTTAAATATTTTCTATCTCATTCTCTCACTCTTTCATTCTTTCGCATTCGCTCTAATTCTTTCTTTCTCCTATTTGCACAATATCCCCTTTTTCTCTCTTTCTCTCTCCCGCTTTCTTGTCCGTATTTTTTTTTAAATTAGTTAGTTTAGACAGTACATAAATACTTTTCATTTTTTTTTTTCTTAGTTAGGCCTACGGTGAGCTAGAGTTGCTTTTCCTGTTTCTCCACGACACTATTTCCGTTTCACGCACGATTTCGCATTCATGCACGTCGGAAATGCGTGCGTGCGTGCATGCGTACGTGAATGCGAATGTGCGTGCACGCCCAAGTCCGCGCAAAAATGATATCCCACCCGTTACGCGTTACGCAATTTCATTTTCAATTACCTACCCCTTTCATAAATATGTCGCCGATGCCGCAAATGCCGCTTGCATTCACTTTGTAAACGCTACTGAAAGAGCCAACTACTTCAAAATAAAATAAAATTTTAATGTAAAGTTTTACACTTTACTCGTACATAAAAAATAAATGGATATTTTGATATAAGAAAAGTTCGTGATAATTCATTTTAAAAGAAGATATAGCCGTGACTCGTATATGACACAGCTGCGTAATTATTCGGAATTATTAAAATGCGGAAATCAAAATGGAGTCACGGACGATTAGAAAAATGCATGCAAGGGCGCTCACGGAATTTGCAACAATTGTAATTAAAGTTCGTGGATGTAACTCTCATTCTCTCTGGACGATGAAAAATTATCAAGCGATGAGAGGGTGTTCGGATCGGAGAAAAAAGCTTGAAGTGTGGGCGATGTTTATTCGATCATCGATGACGGCGTAATGATGGCACAATTGCAGAATATCTCTCTCATCAAGGATTATCTCTACAGGTACGTTACACCTGTTTTCCTCATAATACGAAGGAAGAAGGCGATCAGTGATGAATAATGACGATGGGTGAATGAATCAATGGCTGTATGAGTCTTGTAATAAATTTATTATGCCGCATTTAATGTATGAAATGGAATAATGATTACGAATGATCGCATGAATTTATGCGTGATAGTGAGCGATTCGATGAAACAGATCGTGGCATTTCGATGGTAATACATAACGACGCGATATGAGATGATCAAAGTGTCAGCGAATCGACGAATGAGTTTTTAAAGCGAAACCAAAACAATGATCCTATAGGATGAATGCCACGATTGCGATAGATGACACGATGCGATTAATGACAATGATTTATGGACAATCTCGTGATTTACAACTAACAAACAAATCGTCGCCACATATTGGTGACGATTGTGCGTACTTTAGCATACAGCGACGCTGCTTCGACATATCAGGAACGGTTTCGCTGAAAATCTCCAGGTGAATTATCGTCTGCGAATATCAGTCGCACTTGCGAGCTCTCGGAATAGAAGTTAAAAATTACGAAAATCGCGCTGCGATTTTTTCAGCGAGGCCGTTCACAAAACGATCCCACTGTTGGAATCCTTTTGACCGATTATCAGTATTGTGAAAAAAAGGAAACGAAGTCGGTTTCGTTGTCATTCGAAATTTCATTCTTAGCCCCGAACAATTAATTTCGTCAATATCAATGACTGCTCTGATTGCACTTAATTATATATAGCTTCCTCTTTGTTTAAACTGTCATACGTACAATCGGCTCGTCTTCGACGAGGCGCCAGTCCACGAGGAAAGATAACGTTTTTTTTTTTTTTTTTGAACACCACTTTTGGATTTTCCCGGAGCTGCGCCTCGGCCGATCGATGGAGCTTTATATTGCACAGATGCAAGGCGAATAAACATCGCGCGCACTTTACGTCGATCTCCAAATTTATATATCGAGAAATATCAGCAATGGATATCAGAAAATTATGAAAACTGGTAAGGATGATAATATGAGTGATAGAAATGCGGCAAGTCTTCAAAACATATCTCCAAAGTAATAGTACAGGTGACAAGATATAGAATTAAGCAGACTTCTTTTTATCAACGTCCACATTGCTAATATTTCCAAGGCGACCTAAACGTGAGTAAGGAGAAATTTATATCGTTAAAAAAAGTCCGTATTTCTTACGACGTGCCAAGGAATATGACAATTCTCATTGGAATTAAACGGAACGTTCGAGCTACCCGAGCACGCAAAGCGAAACTCGACGCTTATGGTGCTCGATACCACCCTTCGTTTCGTCACCGCCGGCTTTTCCGGTCGGTTTGCTTTCCATCCGGCCGAGCCCTCTCTCATCCCTCGCGTCGCCCTGCCGAGAATACCGTTTTCTCCGCGAACAATTCCGCGCTATCCCGAGAGGACCCGTCGTCGAAGTACGAGGATCCAGCGCCGATGGAATCGCGCGACTCGCGATCCTCGAGAATCCACGACGACGAGTACATCCTGGCCACTTCGCCGACGAACGAGCAATAGGAGATCCCCGCGACACCGTACTTCGAATACCCACTCCCGAAGATGGTCGACGCGAGTCAATCTACGATAAAGACTCGCGTGTATATATCTGCTTGAAATTCGCGACTATACTCCGTGGATCGGTTCGCCTTGTATACACACAACACACACACACACACTCGAATACGGTGCCGCGAAAACGACCTAAATAATAACGTCGTTGATCCCACGACATTATTTTTCCGCCCTTCTCGCAACAGTACTCGATCCCCATTATCGCGCGCCGATCGTCGTCCGACAGATTGAGCCGCGTTTAATTATTCCAGCACGCGTTTTCCCGTCTTCCGCAATCTCTGCCCTTCTCTTTCCTTTTCTCGCGCTCTCTCTCTCTCTCTCTCTCTCTCTCTCTCTCTTTCTTTCTTTCTCTCTTTCTTTCTCTCTCTTTCTCTCTCTCTCTCTCTCTTTCATTTTTTACGAGTATAAGAGGGTACGAGCGCTAGTTAGTAGTACAATAATATCGATAATGCGACTAATGGTTAAATGTAAATCGTTTAATAAATGTAATATCGTTCGTCCATCGCAGAAATCAGTTAGAAACCGCGAATGTACCGATCTACTTCGAGGCTCTCGTATCTCTTTCGAGATGTTCCGCAGGATGCCTTGACATATCCTGCCATATCCGGGAAAGACTGCGCGTCCCACGGGCGCGCCTATGCGATTAGCGAGGTGTGCATCGAGTGCATCGGAGATTCGAGCGGATCAGGTGCACGAAGAGTGCACTGTTAAATGTAGGTGCGTTTTTATTTGTTCATCATTAATTCTCTGCGCTCTCCTGGCACAGGGCACAGACAGTCTTCGCGATTTGAAAAAGAGCCAATAAGTTCAATTTGACAAAATTAAAAAAATGTCTTTTCATCGAAAAGCTTGATATGTGACATGTAAATAAAAAGCGTATCTGCCTCTAGATTATTTTTTTAATAAAAAATAAGAAGAGTTATCCCCGAATCGCGCGATACAAGGATACCTTTGCAAATCGCATAGGACAAGCTGGCGCGGATACGTATGCTTGGTATATATGTACCGTGTGTGTATGCGTTCTAGTTCCGCGTTTGTGTTCCTTCCCCTTCTCTGAAGTTGTCGGTAATTATCATACTCATTATCATCATCATAGCGATATAACTAACAACGATTATTGAGACATAAATACAATACACATAATGTATATCTAACGTATATATAATAATCGTATGTAATATTATATTTAAGTAGATTAGCGTGCCTCATTCTCCCTTTCTCTCCCTCTCGCGCTTTCTCTCTCACTCTCACTCTCTTTCTCTCTTTTCAAACTCGCCTCTCTCCATCCTTTCGCCTACGACGTTAATTCGGTCGACAAATCGTTGCGAGCGAGTCGGCACCCCTCAAGAGTGGGGTAGGGCTCGCATCACTTTATAATCGTTCGGTCGTCGTTCTTTCCTCTCATCGCATTTCGCTCACCTCAACCTTGAATCGTCTTGATCCTCACGTCCACGTTTCTCTTTTCTTTTCTATCCCACCCTCATTATTATTTAACATCCGCGTCTCGAGCGACGCGTCTCCCTTCGGACCATTCGGACGATCGGGAGCGAATCCAGAAAGATGTCTCTCGGACTTCAAGGATCAACGAGTGCTCGATCGCCAATACTCGAAGTAACCAAGTACTATATTAAGTTATCTTACTCATCTTCCGAATTATTTGTCATTGCGGAGGATACGCAAAAGTAACTTTACTCGAATTCGCTGCTGGACTCCCGGAAATTCGACTCCCTTTTATCCAAAGTGAATCACTCGAACAAGTATCCGTAGATCGTCAGATGATTTTGTCCTTTGAAACGGCAGGAGTAATTCGATGGTCGTATATCCGGATGTCGATGTTGGATCGACGTTGATTCACGGAGTTTGTTTCGCGAGACTATCGTCTTCGCGAAAAATCCATTTCGCGCGTAGACTATCAGTATAACAAAATTTATATTTATTTTTACAGTATGGAGATCACTAAACGACTCGATTTTCTGTTTTCTACTTCGTATCGAGTCTCTACAATGCATTTGTTCCGATCGCACATTCTTTGGAACGTACATAATGTAAAGTTCCGGGCTTAATAAATGGAATATTAAGGACTAGCTTAAAACTTGAACTACGCATAGTAATTCCTGGACCATTCAACGCGCTGTCGTGAACGCCGCCAATGTTATGTACTAAAAATGAATCTTTCTTTCAAAACTCCCATCTCGTACTAAGAGATACGCAATAACATCTTTCGTGAATATATATATATATCGAGTGCAATCGAAATCGCCTCCGAAAAAATCAAAGGATTTTTAATAAAATTAAAATGCGCAATTCGGTCGCATTCGTCGTACTTATGGCGGTGTTCGCGACTATATTAATAGTATAAATAATATATATATAAATAATAAAGACGCTACGAACCAGGATCCATGAGCGAAGTCTCGTGCATCGAGGTCGAGCGGCTCGCCGTTTTTTTTTTTATATCGCTATTACATCAGTCTGTAACTCGTGGAATGTCAGGAAGAGATCGTGGAATGTCGATGAAGAAGGGTGGGTCGGAGGAGGGATGAATCGGCGATAATCGTAGGGAAGGTCGGGATGCCGGGTGAATGGCAACTGAAACATTTTTAATAGAAATAAAACAAACGACGTTTGAACCAAACACAAATCAGTTTAATCCTTAAATAAAACATAATAAGTTGTTATGTTATTTAATAATTAAATAAATAAATAAATAGTCGGTAGTAAGTAGTAGTAGTAAGTGGTAGTAGTGGTGGTAACACAGCAGTAGCAGTAGTAGCAACGTAATAGTTATAGAGCGATTGGCAGAAAGTGGCGATAGTAGAGCGATGTTAAGTGAGCAAGTGAAGAGTGAGTAAAGTACTTCTTTATATCTTTCTCTAGTATTGTTATACAAGAGTAATGAGGTGTTAAAGATTACACGTAGCTACTAGACAAAAGACACAGAAAATATACACGATCATAAGTAATAATAATAATAATAATGATAATTAATAATAATAATAATGAGACGATGACGATGGCAATAATAATAGTAATAAGAATAAAGTATAATCATAATAATACGGCAATAATAGCGAGAAGGAGAATAATTATTATATTGGCAAATGTATATTCGCATGTGTGTATTATGAAAGAAACGTCCCGAAAAAAACGGACGTCTCGCTGATACCGAGAGGATGCGTCGAAATATAATTAATATCTCACGTATACGCATGAAATTCCAGCTGTCAAGCCGTGGTCTCACTTTTCACGTGGTACCAATACGCCATTAATTTACTCCCTATCGATAACGATCTATTAATATTCTATCGGTGCTCGCGTAACAAATATTACGCGAAATATACATCTCAAATTGCGAATAAAAATTACCGTTCGCTTACGCAAATCAATCGAGGGTAATATATCCACCTCGTATATATCTGCATATACAAACGACGCGTTACGCTGTACTGTTTACTGTATTCGTATAATAGTGTCGTGATATAATTATGAGCGATGAAGGGGGAGACCAATCGTCGTTCGAACACCCTCCGATCAGCGAGTTTGCACTTACGCGGCGACGTTTTAATGCCCGTCGACGCCTTAATTTGCACTAACGTTCGAGATCCTGGCGCCTCGCGCCGACGTCCCGGCGTCCTTTGTCGAGAAAGGATCCGCGCGTGAATCGGCGGCGGCTCTGAATAAATAAAGTAATGTCTTAGAAAAAGAAAATCCACAACGTTCGTGGGAGTCGTGCGACTTCTCCGAGAGACGATATCATTCGTCCTCGCGTCTCCTCGCGACTCCCGGACTAGACACTAAGGTACTCATTATTATTACCACATACATGTTTAAGTGTTTTTTTTTTTTTGGTTTCTTTGACTAAATCTACCCTTAATCGAGTATCGCTTTACTCGCAATTAAGTACGCGTAATCCGCGTCCTCAAGCTCGTCTCGCGCCATCCGGAGATCTATAGATCGTTTTCCGTTCAGAAGTCGTCGCGATCGCCGGATCAAGGACCGCTGTCTCTGCACTTGTGAAAGATCACTCGGGAGAAGTGACGGAAGCGGGTGTAGAAAATCACTTTAATAATGTAATCTCTACGCGTAATCGGAGAGAATCACCTTCGGAAAGCGATTTCTGAACTACTTACAATCGCGGAGAATCATTCCTTGAGCTGCGGAGAATTGCTTCAGAATTTTGTCTGTGAATACAATCACCGTTCGATAAACCGAATCGATCTGTCGTCATTCGAAAGGATGGCAACAATAATCGCACGAACGAGCCTGAGGATCCGGCTCGCCTGCTTCGCGCCATTTTACTTATCATTAGCCGCGCTCGTCGTTGCGTCCGCGCCTCCAACTTCCCGATGTTCACCGTCGTTATCTATCCTTTCTTTAAATGCGAAACTGCGCTGACGACGCGGCAACTTGCACGTTGACTAGATGCGTAATTCCTTAATCTGACCTGAGATCGAACGTCAATCATTGCAATCTTGTCATTAATCCGTATCACATACCGATCGCATGCACCGTCCTCGAAGTACATGCAGGAACGAGAGCTTTTCTCTTCCAGAATTTCAAAGTTCTAAAGAGGTCCAATTTGCAAAGTGCATAACTTTTTTTTGTAATACCGATATTTTTAAACAAGAACAATATCAATGTTCTATGACACAAAGATAAAATGACGGATGTTGCAATATCCATTTCTTCCGTCTCATAGAACAATATCGTCTCCTCTCGTTGTATCTATGCAATTTTGAATATTCGTGAATCTTTCCCAAGCGACGAAACGTGCAATGTTAATCAACGACAAAAAAAAAAAAGGAAAAATTAAACGCGACACGAGCGATCATACGTTCTGAATTATTATCTGACGTCTCACGTATAAAGTGTAAAAGTTATATGCATATATTTATATATGCAAAGGTTAAAGCATTTTTAATTTCTATAATCAAATAAGAAACCCGTTCTTCCTTTATTGTTATTTGTTCCTGACATTTATGAAATCCCTCGTAAGGAATAAAAGGATTGACGACGCGTGAAACTATGTAACATCTTATAAAATATTCTCTCGGACGGTGCATCTTCACGGAAAATTATCGAGAGTCAGAGAATGATCCGATCCTGCGAAAGCACATTTTTACTACCTAATAAATACGTCTCATATAAAAAAAAAAAGAAAATGAAAGAGACACATTATATACGTGCGTATCATCGACACGTATGCGTGGCAATGGAGACCACCTGAGTACTGACTAGCGGTAATTACAGTACGCAGTTAGATCGCTTCGCGATCCCTCACAGGCCGTGCTCTCTCCCTCTCTCTTTCTACCCTATACCAAGCCCCGAGAATCACCGCTCGCGATCCTCCGGGGAGCCGCTTCGCCCGAGAATAATACGTCCATATGCTCAAACGGTAACATTCTAATTAAACTTACGGGGGTTACATTGAGGTACACATCGTGCCCGCATACTGAAATCTGCTCCGTGCGATCGTACGAACACGTGAGTGCGAGCCCTGCCCCATGATACTTGGTTTTCCTTTTTTTTTTCTTTCCTCGCCTTTTCTCGATTACCATACGGCCCCCACGCGCTTTACATTCTTAAACCCACAAAATCAATTTTACCTTTTTATCCCCCACCCCTCTCTCAATATTTCCTTTCTTTTCCTTTGCACTTCGTACCCTCACCGTATTCCCTACCTGTTTCTCTCTCCTGTCCTCATTCACACGACGCTAATACTCTAAAACTTATACATAAAACGAGTATGTATAACCACCTACTACTAAGCACTGTGTGTGAGTGTTTCTTTGAGATTTCATTCTTTTATACTCCCCTCTAACTTTCCTTCTGTTTCTCTTGCTCTCTTTCACTCTCTCTCTCTCTCTTTCTCTTTCTCTCTCTCCCATCCGCTCTTTTTCTCCCGCATTTCGACGGGGTTTATCTCACGTGAGCGCGTTCCGAAATATGTTCTCTTCTACGACAGCCTGACATTCTTAACCGCGCGTTTTGGTGACCGTTCTACTTGTACGTGCAAGTGTATGTGTATGTATATATTAATTGCGTGTCTGATGTGTGTGATTCAGTCTCACAGCCCGATATCGTCGTGACTAACCCGGTCATGGATGTACATTAAGTAGAAAAAAAAATAAAGAAAGATCGGCCGAAATGCCCGGCGGAGGCTCTCGACGCATCGTCAAATGCTAATCGAAGGGAAAGTCCTTTTTCTCTCTCTCTCTTTTTCTTTCTCTCTGCCTTCCTTCCTCACTTTCATACCTCGAGCTTTTGCGTCTTCCTCTTCCCTCGAGCTTCAAAGCTCTTTACGAACTGTCGTCCTGCTTACACACTTGGTCCACAAGCATGCTTTCGCGTACACATACATATAAATCGGCAATATGTATATACAGGACCCGCGAGTAAAACGCTGTGCGAGTCACGCGTAAAACCTAATACAAATTTCGGTTCAGCATTTTGAACTAGTCTCTTCGTGTTGTCCCCTCCTGTTATCCCCGCGCGTCGTCTAGTCATGAAAATTTATACCTTTGTAACTAGGAATGTGGAATTTCCTACTTGGCATCTTGTAGCATGATTGTGGAGGAACGCAAGATAAAGGCAAAAACGCACTTCAATCTTTCGTCTTCCTTGTCAAATTTCTAACAATTTTGCTTGTATCAATAAAACGCCAAGGATGTTTCTCGCGTGTTTTCTTTTCATCTTTGATCACGATCGAATGCAAGAACAGAAACCCGAAAGAGGAAGAGCGCAGCGAGGAAAAAAAGGGGAATGAGAGGACACGAGAGGAATCGTTAATATCGCATTCTTTTTTTCTCTACCCCCCCCCTCCCCGTTATTTTCCTTCGAGCTTTCAACATGCACAGTCCACGATTACATATCGGACAGTCGAACGATCTAACCTACTTCTTTCTAATTATCTCTCGCGCGGCCTCCTTTCTATTTCCTTCATTACTTCTCTCTCTTCAACCGTTCTCTCTTTCTCTCTCTCTCTCTCTCTCTCTCTCTCACACATACACACGCACACGAACGCAGGTACACATACGTTCAGTTTCTCCCTTTCTCTTTCTCTCTCACACACTCCTTGCAACTACACTTTCTCGCTCTGCTGGAGCTTTTTGCTGCCGGCCTGACGGTTGTTGTTGGGTTTGTTCTTCAGGGAGGTCTGCTTGGCTTGCGCGTGCTGACGCTGCTGTTGCTGTTGCTGTGTTGCCGTATTCGCCGCTCCCGAAACGGCCATCTCGATTGCCCGAGTGAGATCGTGTATGCGCGACGGTAGACGCTGAAGGAACGGCTGCCGTTGATTCTTGATTCCTCCGTGAAGGATGCCGCCGGCGGTACCGCCGACCCCGATGTGACTGTTGATGTTATTGTTGCCAATGCCGCCCGGCACCTGGCCAGGACCCCGCTTGTTGTAGAGGTGACTCGCCGGCATCGGCACCGGCAGCTGTACTACCGCCGCGGTACGTAGCAGCCGATGACGACGATGATGATAAGGTGCCGCTACCGCTGCCGCGTCCGCCGCCGCGGCCGCAGCCGCAGCCACCGCCGCCGCTGCCGCTTGTTGCTCGTCCTACGCCGCCTTGCTCTTGTTCGTCTTGAAGCTAACCTGGAGCACACGGTTACCCAGGGTGTAGCCGTTCAAGCTCTGTATGGCCACCACCGCCTCTTCATAATTGGTCATCGTCACGAACCCGAAGCCTTTGCACTTGTTCGTCTGAAGGTCACGTATGACCTTGACCGATTGGACGGCGCCGAAGGGTCCGAACAGCTGCCAGAGCACATTCTCTTCGGTCTCGGGTGCGAGGTTGTACACGAAGATGCACCAGCCGGCGCCGTTCATCGTGTTACCGGGCAGCATCGAGTTCGCGAGGAGGTCACCCGCCAGAGGACTGTACCTGCAACACGGTGACCAGGCCGGTCATTAAACGGACATCGTCGCCCGGTGGCGGCTGACAATGACGGCCGCGGAGGCGACGAGTGAGAGAACGAACGATGCTGAAACGTGATCACATCGAAACCGGCAGTTTTCGTATGCGTATCATTTCAATGATGTCTAATTGGTTTCTCGCAATCAAGAATACGAAAACGCATTTCTTGGCTACGATAATTCTGCATGGACACAATCATCGTATAATGTATAATTTGTAGATCTTTAGCGGTAGAATTTTTTTTTTCCGTTCTTTCACATACAATATTGTGATGAAATTTCAATAATGATATGTCCTTTAAATATTTTCATAAAATATACGCTCGAGTTTTATCTTATATTATCATTCACGTTTCACGGGGGAACGTTTGAGCACCGTTCAATTTATAAATACTTGCTGATGTTTCTTTTCTCTGAATATAAAAGGGTATATCTATTAAAATTTTACATTATACGCTACTCGCACAGTATATCGCAATCCCAATGAAATTAAACGTGTAAAAAGATGCGAATATATACATACTGATGTGAACATTTATTTCGCGTGATATGTAATCGATCTCTTTCTTTACACAAATGGCACTTCCGCAGACATCTACATATGACACTGGCACAAAAAAGTGAAAAAAAAAATATGTAAAACTACGCGAGGACTGATTTTGTACTACGTAACTTACGCGACATTATAAGAAATATAATAGTATAGTGGCATAAGTGATATATAAATAAGGACAGCGTGCAAACTTTGTTTATAATATATACTCTAGAAAAAAACATGCCGTATAAAATACACAAGTATTTATTTCAATCGTGTGATCACTGTGAAAATTTAAAATAAATAAATGTGTACATTTATAAATCAACATTATAACAAATTTTCCAAATTTTACAGATACAAAAAGTATTATTCTAAATTGCAGTTTTCAAGTACATATATGTAAGCTGTGTCAAAGCAGTGTTTACTCTGGACGGTTTTCAACAAATTTTATCAACGATATTTGTATTTCTGACATATCTTGTAGATAATGATTAAAAGCACTATTGATATGTCGCACGTAAATCTCTGTGTAGTAAACTTTGAAATAAGAAAAAGAAAATTAAGGAAACGTTAAGAGTATAAAAAGGTAGTATACATAAACAGTATAGTGTGCTCGTTCAGAATTATAAGTTATAAGATAATAAAAATAGAAAGACAAAGAATAAAAAATTTAAGTGGCATTATGGGATGCTATGAAGAAATGTCACACTTTATGTAGAGAAAATTTACAAGTACACGCGCTATCTGGATTTCGAATCTTTAATCAAACGTAATTAAGTCTTTCTTTCGAGTCATGCATTCTCTATAAGGATATAACTTAATATATCCAGAGAAAAAGCCAAATTAGAGACAAAGGTACATTATTGCATCAACATTCATGCATTCACGTGCACAGGGGACCACATAGGTACAGAACGTGTTTCTTTGAAAAACGCAAGCCACAATCTCCTTGGATGGCGCTCTCTATGGGTAGACATTAACGTTAATTCTTAAATGTGCGACAGAATTCTTTTGCTAGACAGATAAGATTTCAGAGAATAGGAATGGAAGGTACACGTCCTATACAAAGGCACTTATACAAGTGGGGGAAATATTTACAGTTGTAAAAGTATCTACGTACCTACTTGACGTCACAAGCCGCGTTAAAACAGGGCACATCTCGGTGAGTACTCAGTATAATGCCGAGGCCACAATAATTACGTATGCATTCCTCACGTACGTTGTACGTTATACCGCGTAAAGTAAACGTGTGATACGTGTCATGTACTTTTTTTTTTTTTTTTACGTGTGTACGCAGAGACATGTGCATCGGGTGGTTGTACGACCGTCTGTGATCCAATTCAGTGTATGCACGTATGTATGTGTACACGTGTGCGTGTGATGAAGGGCCGTACAAAAAACAAAACAATGGAATCTATAAGGACAAGGAAATGAAGGGAGTAACATCACGTTGCTTGCATGTGAGTTCGTCTCGTGGTTCATTAAACATATGTACATATATGTACACGAGTATCTGCACCGGATTTCTCTCTCTATGTTTAAACGTATTCGTATTTAGAATAAGTACCTTCGAGAACAGATTTTTGCATGTAACTTTAGTTTACAGAGAATACGTAATATATGTATATATATGATATAAATGTCCAGAATTTCCAAATAAAATTTTTTCTAAAGTATATTGCAGTAAAATGTAAAAAAAGACTCTCAAATTTTTTCATTACAGCAAAATGTCAGTTCACTATATAATTATGTTCTTTTTAAGCTGTTTCTATAATACGCAAATTGCGCAACAAGAAAACTCTAAAATAATCTAGAAGCTGCAATCGTTGCAAATACTACGGTGGCAAATATTGCAGCGGTTTAATCGTTTAAACGAGTAAATGACACTATGTAAATAAATGGAAGAACAGGAAACCAAGGAGGCTTGATTGCGAAACCCAAGAAAACGTGACGTCAACATATCTACCACTGTGTTTGCACAACTGAATCAAATAAAAATCGAAGCAATCCGTTGTGAAAAATGCAGAAATGGTGAAAATATAGCAGGATCCCGTTACGAAATTATGCTTACATAAAGAAAACCGATAAAAAATATTTTACACCTTGAAAAAGACTTTTACATAAAAATATCCACGGACAAAGATCACTTAAAAATTCAAGTAATGATTATTAAAAAATTAAATAACATAAATAACATTGTGTTTGTTATCTCGAAATTTTTTAAATGATAGAATCATTTTGCGATATCTTGATATCGAATTCGTAACGAGTCAAATAAGGAAAAGTGAGAGAGAAAGAGAGAGAGAGAAAGAGAGAATAAAGCCACACAACGGAAGTAACAAAAATTAGGAGTGGAAAACGTAGCGGTAGTAACGAAAAAAATACTGACCTCTGTAAGCCTTTGTTAATGGCAAGCATGGCCTTGCCAGTGCTAAAACAAAACACAAAAAGAACAACGTAAGAAGAGAGATACTCCGGGATCGAGCCAAAGTCGGGGGATAAGTCGGGCGCTCCCTGTGTATTTCATTTTCTACCCTCTACGTAGCGATGCACTATTACCGCGAACGGGACGCAACGAGGGATGCAATGCCGGGATGCAGAGAAGCGAAATGATATGATGATGTCGTTATGTGATATTAATATTAAACAAAAAATATAATACACAATTATTTACAACACAATGTTATTTCCATTTTATTTAAATAAACATTTATATTAGAGATTAGAGAAAAGTAATTTATTTAGATATAAAATGTATAAGACATAAATTTAATTTTGTAAAGTAAATAATCGACAAGGAATTTGTTTCATGAAACCAGTTCGGTTCTCTGTTAGGAGAGGAACTGAAGGAATTATTGTCACAATGACATAAGCGCTATTTAGGTTAGAATATGACCGTGATTTTCCAAACGATGACGTCGACATGATAAATTTGAATCTCAAGCATTAAAAACATTTTTTTATAGTTACACTTGCAAATTAAAAAAAAAACAAATTTAAATGTTAGAAAGAAAGAAAAGCAGCATTCTGTTTTACGAATAATATATATACAATTGACAACAAATTAGTTTTTTATATAGCACAAAAATTGTAGAAAGTAGGCTGATTACTCAAATCATTAATTGATTGTATGTTACGTTTTGTCGTCTCAAATTTTGTTTAATATCGACAGTTCAATTAACTGTTATATAAGCTATTCTTCCACTCTGTTGAAAGGGAAAATGGAATAATAAGAGACAAAGCAACAGCAAAGCGCAGCTGCACTCGGTTAGCGCTTTGTACTTATTGAAAACAAACGATCGATATCCGTGACGAAACTCATGGAGAATTTCGGTAGCTTTGTATCTCGAATTTAGACATATACGAACAGACTCTGACATGTGCGATCAATGAAGATGTATGCTGCGTATATCGTCTCCGTACTGGAGGGAAAATTTGTGAATATACGTATACTACGTAAATAGATATCGCTCTTGATAGCGAGCATCGTGACTTATATGTAACATGGGAGGCTCGAAACGAAAGAGAGATGATGAATTGAGTGTCGATATAGTCCTTGATTCAGTAACTAATATTTGTCGTCACCGAGAATGATAAAGTTTTCCATAATAATTTCATAACACACAATAATGTGCCAAAATAAAATATTACTGCTCGTGACGACAGATATCGATATAGAATGTAAGGCTATTGTGTACGTTTTGCTCCTCCGTGTTTCGAGAATGGCCAAAGATCAGCTTACGTTTTCAAATCAGACTTATACAACATATTTTCGTCTCTCTGCATTCGATCGTGTAGTATATACTTGTACGTCTATTTCGTGAGATCTGATCGCTGGCCTTGAAGAAAATGAGAACCAAAAATGGAGAAAAGTACAAAAATGGAGAAAAGCACAAAAATCAAGAGATCACGTAAACAACGATGAAAGAAACACAACGATGAGTGCAAATAAAGGAGGGTCAGTCGACGTTTGTTTTTATATTATTATTGCGTGAAATTACATGGATATTATTGAACCTGTTATTTGATAAGGTCATGAAGCCCTCCGATCGACCTTGATAGGTTGTTTCGTCAATATGAAAGTTTAATAGAGTCATATCGATTGCGAGACAGAAAGACCTTGCTAAACAGAGGTAACGCGGATTCTCTGTGGATTGTCCGTGTTGCTTCGGAACACTATACCTTTCCGCGAGCTTTTGTTTGTTCTCGATAACATTGTAATTGATCGAAGATAAAGAATACGTATATTTTTCAAGTGATGAGTAATCATAATAAAATATAGAAAACAATTGGCGAAACTATTCGTTTATTAAACGTCGTCATTGACCGTTCCCTTATTGTAATTATAATTGCAAGTGAGAATATGAAAAATATATACCGTATCTATAAAAATTACCGTGTAAGTAACACAAAGGTTTAAGCCATGATTCCCGAAAATAACAGAGCGTGCACAGTCACAATTTAAAATAAGACAGACACGTTAGTGCATACATATTTTAAATTATAATCGGATGAATATAGGAGGAGCTTTGTGCCGAACAACTTGTGGAAGTAACGATAACTGTCTGCGATCGACTGATCGATCGATTGACATAAATAATCACAAATATATTTTTAATTCACCATATAAGCAATCAAAGATCGATATATAATAATAAAGTCATACTCAAACAGAGCAAATAAATGTCTTACTATCAATGTAGTATATTTTCATTTATATTATTGTATTCAATATACAAATTATAGTCACACTATTTTCTGTAAAATACTTTTTCATTCTTTTTAAATTATCTATCTGAGATTTTTCAAGCCACAATAAAAACAAAACATAATATTGTATAGTATCACGTATTTTTTATATATGAAAAAAAAATTTTTTTCTCTTATTAAAAACAAAGACCCATATTATTTTGTAATACAATATCAAGATGTCATAAAAATCTCGTGTTTATGTATGAATAATCGATCGATCTAATCGAGTAATTTTGTGTTCACGCGGTGTTTGTGTGTGTCAAAAGAGAGAAAATAGAAGGAAGAAGACGAATAGTACACGCTAGAGAGTTAGAGAGTTCTAGATAGAAAAATAAAAAAATAAATTTGGAATAATTGGATGGATAGATGGACGAATATGGAGAGATTCATGGATAAAATAAATAACTCAGGAGAAAAACTCAATTTAAATGGCTAAAGAATTATCGGAAAATCAATGAATAAAGAAACGTGAAGTGAGAGAGAAGAAAGAAAAGCGAGAAAATGCTGCGCGGCCGAGCAATCGCGGTATTTAATTCGCATACGTCTGTGCTGCTGGAGCATACCCAGCTGATTAACATCGCGTTAACGACAACCGCGACAAATTACTCCACGCAACATCCTCCAACAGAACTGTCTAACGAAAGCCGGAAAAGATAGAATAAAGCGGAAAGAGAGAAAAAGACAGAGTAGAAGAGACGAAGAGTTAGATAGATAGTGAAAATCCTTGGGTAGAGCGAGTAGAGGCGAGTAGGTACCTGGATAGTGGCGACAGTGGAATGTACCTGAAGCGGCCGGTCGGATGGTGGATCGGCCCGCCGAAACGCCGCGTGGCTTGTGGTGCGAGATAGGCGGCCAATGGCGGTATCGCCTTGTTGTTGTTGCTAGGATTGTTGGCGAACTTGACGGTGATCGGTTCGGACGAGCCCTTTGGTATGGTGCCGTTCAGCTCTTGGATCGCTCGTTCGGCCTCGACGCGCTGGTCAAACCTTATGAAGCCGACGCCCTTCGACAGGCCTGTCGAGAGGAGCCGAGATAATCGGCAGAACACATAAGATCGCATCTGGTTATTGCTGACGACACACGACGCAAGCCGAAACCGTGCCGGACGCTTCCGACCGATCTCTCTCTAGGTTTTCCAGGTATTTTTCTAGTTCTTTTTTTTTTTATCTAACTAGCAACGTCGCGAAATCAACGACGGCTCAAGACCAATTCGAAGGACTTTTTATTGTGCCACGACGTTACCTGCGTTTCTTACCGTGACGTCATCTTATTATGCCTCCTTATTACGCGCGGTATTATTAATAAGCCTTTAGTTAGCTTTCTCGACCAGTCAATACACAATCCCGATACATCGAGTTATCACTCGAAGTTGTACTTATTGTTAGATTACAAAATGCGTACAGAATAATTCACATTTCACATATGTAATGTACAGGATTGAAAAAGTTATTTTACAAGTTACTTTTTAGATTACCTTATATGTATTTTATTATAGAAATTGAGTACAAAATTGGAGCAAATGATAAAGTGTAATGTGAAAAAAATTAATTTAACTTATTACACTCAATTTCTATAATAAAAAGTAAATTATAAGTGACTTGTAAAGTAATTTTTCCAATCCTGTTAATGTTTGCTTCTCTGCGTTCAGCTATCATTGAGAGCAGCGACAAATTATGAGTATAAATCGCTTATCTCTCATAACGACGGAAAAGTACTTAAGTACATGTCGTGTAGATTCGAGAAATGTTAATCTTATATGTTACATTTTACAGAAAATCTTTTTCCACACATAGAGACAAAGTGAGTGGTTCGGTGCGCGCAGATTCGTTTCTTTACAAACACAACGACAATGTCTTGTCGAGTGGACGTCTTTTTGTCTTTCTTTCAATTTTCTACTTTGTAGATCTATTTATCATTCGCGGTCTAGTGTCGATTGATAACAGGTAGATAGGAACGAAAAAGAGAAAGAGTGAGAAAGTGAGAGATAAAGAAGAGTGATAAAAAAAAAAAGAAAGAGAGATAGAGCGAGTATATTTTCGATCACGGATACATGTCAATATAATTGAGAGATCGTAAGCAAATCATAACCATAACGAATGACAAAAAGCGTAAAGAAACAAAAATGGCGCTCAGGGAAATACTGGATGCGCGCATCATCTGTCATTGCACGACGAAGACAGAGACGCAATAATTTTTTCTCATTTTCTCTTCTTACAATTTGGTCGTCCTAAAATTCGTATCGATCAATTGAACTGTTCCGAGTCGCAGTCAAGGTGTAAAAAAAACATGGAACGTTTCGCGAAATATTAAACCGCAAATTATTTTATTATTTAATATTTTACCGATTCTCGATCTTACGCACCAATTTTGTAAAGCACCAGTTTAGTAAGACGCGTCACACAATGTAAAATCTCTCAATCCTTCGCTGAATTACATCACCGTGCGCCGAAGTTACAAATGAATTTTGACAAAACGTTATAACAAACAGACATAAACGGATTTGATCGAAGACGATGTTTACTTGGCACGATTACAAATCGATTTTCGATTCCGAGCGACGCTCGACTACACCACGGGGAAAACCGGTGTTCGTACTACTGTTGCGTTGTGTTTTATTTAACAACGACGGCGACGACATTGACGAGGTATACATGGTTACATGGTGAAAAAAAAAACGAGGTCGCGCAAACGAGAGACGCGCGCGCATCACAGATCGAAAGAAACGGCTGCTTTTCGTTTCAGCTAGAGGACGTAATGAGGGAAAAGAAAAGAGATTTGTGATTTACGTACCGGGCAAATTGTCTCCGCCGCCGGTCACAAACTGTCGTACTAAACAGAAACGGAAAAAATCATATCTCGTTAAAATCCAACTAGCAGCACACGCGATTCGCTCGCCCTTGTGATACGTTGATTCGGGAAATGAAAAAACGTGTTTACGCGATAAGACGGAGTTATGAAAGGGTTAACGAAAGAAAGAACACAATAGAAGCAAAGTAAAAACAACGAGTCTAGTCAGCATTCAAATTTAAAAAAAAAAAACACACATCGTGACTTTGACGTGATAAATTAAGAAATTTAATTATTATTTACACTCAGAATTTCTCAAAATTGTAAAATAAATGAAAATTCTTTAATTTTCAATCATTTTAGGAAACAAGAACAAACTGATGTGTGATTACATTTTTATCACATTTAGTAATTCAATAGATATTATCACAAATATTATATAAAAAACTACATACATAATTGTGAAATCAAACAGGTCTAAAGATTATAAGAAACTAAATTGTTAATAAAATAAATAAATTCCTTGTACTCTCTCTCTCTAATTATGTTACTTAATGTTTTAATAATCGTTACTGGATGGGTATTCGTTGCTTTCGCATTTAACGTTTCGTACAATAATGAAAAGAAACGATATCATTTTAAACAAAAGAAATTAAACAGGACGAGTACGTATACAAGGGGCGAGCGGACTTCGTGTAAATTATACTATTTCAGATCTCCTTAATCATATAAAAAGCGTGAGCGCCAAAAGGGGAAAAATTCGGTATATCGCGCGTGTTCACTTTTGCGGAAGATGGGAGAAAGCGACATAGGACAAACTTAAGTCTCGGGGAAAAAAACGAAGCAAGCCTTGTGATCCGGATAATGGAATAATGATGGTGATAAGAGGTAACGAGATGTAGCAACGAATGCGTCCGGGATGAAGGGATGGTGAGGTGAAAAGTGAGCACGGTATAAGGAGGCACGAAATTAAGATCGAGGTGGAGGCCATGAGACTTTGGTGCGTGCAAAACTGGGTTGGCCAAGGAGGAGCATTTGCAATAAATAAATCAAATACGCAAACGAAATCTAAACTCGGGAAGGTTCGTAGACGACTAAAAGCGAGAGACACTTGCGCGACACTTCGAGTTGTCATCGTATTTGTCGTAGGGTATACTATATGTAAGCTCCCCTCGAGAACAAAGTTGCGTGTATATGCGAAGCTGTATACTCGTGAAATCGTTGCTCTTTGTGCTCTTCGAATGAGGAAACGTGTGGAAGATGTGTATAGGCAAAAGAAAACATAACCAAGTGAAACTGATACGATCTCGTTCGCTCAACAGAACATTTATCGTTATCGCTTCAACGAGCTACTCTTGTCGCACTTTTGTTATCGTTATCGTTTTTATGGCGCACCGACCCACCCTACAAACGGACTCTAACCCCATGGCCTACGCACCTGTGATCTGGATAAGTTTTATTTAAAGCCACCGGAGATTTCCGATTTTGTCGCTGTCTTAAATATATAGATTCCTCGCACATCGATTTCATCATTTTGCCAAGTTCATATCAGCGCGAATAGAATAACAAGATAAATCGGGTCTAAGCCGACTGGAAGAAACCGAGGAAATATTTCAAACGATATCCGTAACGTTTCGTCGGACTTACGTTTGTAGATAATACATCTCGCGTTGTCGAAAAAATTGACAAGCGGTCGGAAAAATTTTATTATCGTGACAGATATACACATCATCGCGGAAAGCTCGCGAAAACTATAAACAGGCGGACTTGCGTAGACTTACCGGTGATGTTGTCACACAGTATCCGCGACGTGATGATTCTGCCGTAAGGACTGAAGAGATTCTCCAGATCCTGTTGCGCCATGTTTTTCGGTAAGCCGCTGACGTACAGATTCGCGCCTTTGATCGCCTCGCTGCTCGGTCTCGCGTACGACACCTAGAAAAAGAAAAAGAAATCGCATTCCAAAAAATACTTTCCTTTCAATCCCAATAAATATTCATAAAATTATCCAAACAAAGCGACGGAATCAACGAAGTGCTTGATATTTCATCGGATAGAAAAAAAAAGGAAGAAAAACATGCCCACGCGATAATCATCGCTTTATTCTTGTTTGTACGCGATAAAATCCGCCCGAATCCAGGCTAACCTATTTATATTGCTGCATTACCACCCTACAAGCTCGCATAAGTGTGTTTAGCATTCTAGAAATCAGATAAAAATGCTTTGCAAATTCGACTGGCAAAAATAGACTATTGATTTCGAATATCGATGATCTACGAGTTCTCAAGAGAAAAAATATTGGTTTAATTATGGAAGTAGAATTTATAGTAAATAATCACATTAGCTTATTATGTGGGAATAATGAAGAACGATGGTATACACGATGTGCTCAAGATCTGTATTACAGGCCACTTACCTTAATGGTTTTGTTCTGCAAACGAAGACCATTGAGCGTGTTTATAGCCTTTTCGGCATCTTCAGGCCGGTGATAGTTGACGAAACCGTAACCCAAACTCTGACCTGTAAGCAGAGAGACGCAACTCGATAAATATTACGAGTGTCGTCGATGCCAGATTTAGATTTTCGAAAAATACGTTGATCACGAGCTGCATCGTACATTGTGATGTCCGACATGTTTAATCGCTGATGACATTTTGATGGCTTTTGCTTTTGATGTAAAAAAATTAATATTTCTTCGACGCTACCGATGAGTTTTGTTTATATCTAAATGGCTATCTAACGACTAACATAATCGCATCGAAATGATGGTTGAATGTGCAATGCCAACTTTAATTTCCCCAATACGTCCCGGAATCAATTTTATGAATGGCGTAGTGGCAAATATATCAACGAGTAGTTGGCAAAATGCCTGAAGCAAGTAGCGGAACCGCAAGGACATAAGAGTGAATTATTTTTCGGTTTTACCGAGGAACTAATATCAGATTCATTCGTGATTTTTAAACATTTTAATGTCAAAACATAAAATAATAATTTGATCAAAAAATAATATATAAAGTATTATTTTACAATCAAGAATGAATTTTATTAATTTAGAACGTCAGTCATACATGGGAAAAGGCTTCTTGTCTGCTACATTTAATAAATTTAAGATGCATCTTGCGTGACTTCTAATCTAATGAAGAGAAATCGAGAAAGAGGGGGGGGGGGGGGGGGGAAGAAAAATAATTACGGTTTTTCGATGAAACGAAAAAAAAATTGTTCCGATATGTTTAATGCGCATGGTAGCGAACGACGTGATACGGTACTGCCACTCTGCGGCAGTGAGATCGAGCATAAAGCGGCAAATCTTCAAACCAAACACCGCCCCCGCTCTCGCTCTTCGCGGCGGCTTGAAATAGCGCCGCGACGTCTATACACGTGCTCGTCTCGCCGCCACTACACGGAATATACCCGGCACACACGTACCTGAATTATGTTAGAAAATACGTATTCGATGTATGATTATGGCGATACGGACGACCATTGAGTGTGTTTATAACCTTTATGGCGATATGGACGAGTTACGCAAAATGCCTTGTCAGCCAGAGACTTATAGGTCGCGTTATATAAGCGAAATGTTAGTTTTCAGCAAAATGAATGTAACTCGAGTTGCTTATGAGCCAAATTGATCAATTCCATGAAATAAAGATGCATACTTCCAGCGTCGTGCCAATCTTCGGTTGGCAGCAGTTCAGAAAAGATAGAGAAAATTGACGAAGTTGAACACTAATCATGTTTATTAAAATTAGAAATTTCTGAAGAGTTCGTGATTGTGAAAGAAATAAAATTCTGTAAATTGTTTTTGGAAAGTCGCAATTTTTTATTTTTCTAACTACTTCTCTTAAAATTATTTTTCAATCGTCTATTGCAAAATTTAATCTTTGTCGAATTAAATTGTTTGAAACGAAAGAGAAAAAGCATTTAATAAAAGAATCGATTACTATTTTTCAGATGGCGTGAATCAGCTTTTAGATGATTTCGTTAATATCGATGTATCGAATTGAGCCGCATACCTTCTAATGGTGTCATTAAACATCACTAAACAAGCTCGGCTCGTTTAATATTTAACGACTCGGATTTGAGTGCCTTGACATAAAAAGAAAGAACGCAGTAGAAATGCTGATCTTACCGCTAAGCTTATCACGGATTAGCTTGCAGCTTTCGACCTCGCCTATACTGGAGAACAGAGAACGAATCTCATCCTGTGTCATACTCTGCGGCAAGTAATTTACTATGAGATTCGTCTTCGACTCTTCCTGCGAGGTCTGTCCGAGGGTTGATCCTCCGTTTTGTTGTACGACTGTGTCCATTCCGTTCGCCATCATTGCAATCCTCTAACGAGTCGTCCCTAACTATGTACGAAATCTGCAAACAGAACACATACATATCACATTATACCGTGATCCAGACACTCTATCGACAAATGATTTACAATTATACAGTATCGATTGATGATTTGTTTGTATTAAAAGTTTTATTTTGCCAGAATTAAACATAGCGGAATTTTTATGATATCCCGCGAAGTCTGCATATTTTCCTAAAACGTTAAAATATACTCTAGCAAGTTTCGCTTTGAAAACACATCAAACTATGTCACAAGGTAATGGTAGAAACGGCACCGATGTAAACACTGAAGGACGTAAAAACCCGACGACCAAAACAATGATGCACAAGTTCCTTGACGCTTGAAAACTCAAGTCCAAGCTAATCTAAGGTTTTTGTACATACCGCGAACTCGGCGAAAGAACGAATATATTATAAGAAGATACAAAAAGAAGCGGCTTTATTGTATAAAGCAGAACCAACGCGAATTTGAATATTGGCTTAACAATTTTTTTTTTTAAATAATTAAATATTTAAGACATAATAATTAAATATTAAGACATATAAAAAGTTATTTATTAATAATTTAATATTATGTTATATTAAATAATTTATTAAATATATATTATGGAAATAAATGGTGTATCTAAATCTATAATCATTTAAAAAAAGCTATTCTATAGTCTTTTGTTTTAATAAAAACGTGTTTATCGCAAATGTTTTGTATTAGATATTAGAAAAATCGATATAAAAGTACGAGTATTATGGAGGAATCTGGAAAAAAAAAGCAAATATGTAATACTCGCGATTCGATCGCGTAAATCTGAACAATAACTTTTCAAACACAGTACGAAAAGGAAGAGCGGTGGTTTGAAAGAACTTTGAGGTAACATCCGATACGAACTCGGGTAATTTAAAGGGGCCGACGACCCCTGTTGTCATTTAAAGGGCTGGAGACCCTTTCATCTCCAAACTACAGAAGCACATCGAGTATAAGTCTACATACGTGGTGTCCACAGCATGAAAAGTACACAGAGATCGGTTCATAATTTCTAAATATCAGGAACCATTTCCAAATTTAATTAGAAATTCAACAAGTAGCTGATGCAGTAACGAGAATTGGTAATTATGATCATTAATTTTCAGTAACAGCTTTCCTCTTCATCGACACAAAAAATAATTTAATGAAATGTTTCCTAAACTACTACTAACATGGCGTGTATGAATAAATTATAAAAAATTTAAGGTGACTGACCTCATTCCTATTTAAGCAAAGAGGTAATTAACTTGGAAATATATTTATAAAAACGATCGTTGTTACGATTTTATTAATTATTAAAGTCATATTAGCGAGAAAACGTTAACAGAAATTTGTTTTTATTGAAATACATCTTTAGAACTTAAAAAGATATTTTCAATCCCAATCAACTTCAACTAAATAAAGATTTTAATGAAATTCTCCACGAGATAAAACGAATATGAAGCAAGCAACAAATCAACTAGAACTAGGAGGAAACGAATTCACGTCCTGAATATGAAGCTGATTATGTATGAAGTTCCTAGAAATGTAGATTAATTTTAATATCGATTCAACTCATTCTTTATTTCTTCTAATTCTTAGAATCATAATAATAGAAAAAATTGAATAAGCTTTCTACAATAAACTATTACCTGAGCTTTAAGTCATAAGCCATAAGAAATTGATCAATCACAGTTGAATATAAGAAGAATAATTGGCTATGATCGGTCAATTTTTTACATCTTAAAACTGAAAGCTATAATGGCTGGCTGTAGAAAGCTTAAAAGAGTTATGAGTTTTCTACAATAAACCATTACACTTAAACTTGCAATCTCAAGCCGTAAGAAATTGACCAATCACAATCGAAAGAAGAATAATCGACTATATAATTAATTAATCACTCTTCCTTACGACTTAGACTCTCAAGTTTAAGCAATGACTTTATTGTGGAAAATCTAAGGTGGAGAACCGAGATTTTAAAATTAGATTAGACTACATAGGCAGAAGCGGATAAGAATGATTCGGCGAACTCTTTCGCGCGGAACACCCGGTACACGCGCGCGCTCGCCAGAGCGCAAAGGGAGAAACAGGAGCGAAAGAGGGAGAGACAGAGGCAGAGCGAGGAAGGGGAATTACCGTAGGGTGCCAACCGCGATGTTCACGGTTAAGGCGAGTACACACACAGCTGCGACGACACGTTTATCAGTCGGCACGAGCCAGTAGAAACGGCACCGATGTAAACACTGAAGGACGTAAAAACCCGACGACCAAAACAATGATGCACAAGTTCCTTGACGCTTGAAAACTCAAGTCCAAGCTAATCTAAGGTTTTTGTACATACCGCGAACTCGGCGAAAGAACGAATATATTATAAGAAGATACAAAAAGAAGCGGCTTTATTGTATAAAGCAGAACCAACGCGAATTTGAATATTGGCTTAACAATTTTTTTTTAAATAATTAAATATTTAAGATATAATAATTAAATATTAAGACAGATAAAAAGTTATTTATTAATTAATAATTTAATATTATGTTATATTAAATAATTTATTAAATATATATTATGGAAATAAATGGTGTATCTAAATCTATAATCATTTAAAAAAAGCTATTCTATAGTCTTTTGTTTTAATAAAAACGTGTTTATCGCAAATGTTTTGTATTAGATATTAGAAAAATCGATATAAAAGTACGAGTATTATGGAGGAATCTGGAAAAAAAAAGCAAATATGTAATACTCGCGATTCGATCGCGTAAATCTGAACAATAACTTTTCAAACACAGTACGAAAAGGAAGAGCGGTGGTTTGAAAGAACTTTGAGGTAACATCCGATACGAACTCGGGTAATTTAAAGGGGCCGACGACCCCTGTTGTCATTTAAAGGGCTGGAGACCCTTTCATCTCCAAACTACAGAAGCACATCGAGTATAAGTCTACATACGTGGTGTCCACAGCATGAAAAGTACACAGAGATCGGTTCATAATTTCTAAATATCAGGAACCATTTCCAAATTTAATTAGAAATTCAACAAGTAGCTGATGCAGTAACGAGAATTGGTAATTATGATCATTAATTTTCAGTAACAGCTTTCCTCTTCATCGACACAAAAAATAATTTAATGAAATGTTTCCTAAACTACTACTAACATGGCGTGTATGAATAAATTATAAAAAATTTAAGGTGACTGACCTCATTCCTATTTAAGCAAAGAGGTAATTAACTTGGAAATATATTTATAAAAACGATCGTTGTTACGATTTTATTAATTATTAAAGTCATATTAGCGAGAAAACGTTAACAGAAATTTGTTTTTATTGAAATACATCTTTAGAACTTAAAAAGATATTTTCAATCCCAATCAACTTCAACTAAATAAAGATTTTAATGAAATTCTCCACGAGATAAAACGAATATGAAGCAAGCAACAAATCAACTAGAACTAGGAGGAAACGAATTCACGTCCTGAATATGAAGCTGATTATGTATGAAGTTCCTAGAAATGTAGATTAATTTTAATATCGATTCAACTCATTCTTTATTTCTTCTAATTCTTAGAATCATAATAATAGAAAAAATTGAATAAGCTTTCTACAATAAACTATTACCTGAGCTTTAAGTCATAAGCCATAAGAAATTGATCAATCACAGTTGAATATAAGAAGAATAATTGGCTATGATCGGTCAATTTTTTACATCTTAAAACTGAAAGCTATAATGGCTGGCTGTAGAAAGCTTAAAAGAGTTATGAGTTTTCTACAATAAACCATTACACTTAAACTTGCAATCTCAAGCCGTAAGAAATTGACCAATCACAATCGAAAGAAGAATAATCGACTATATAATTAATTAATCACTCTTCCTTACGACTTAGACTCTCAAGTTTAAGCAATGACTTTATTGTGGAAAATCTAAGGTGGAGAACCGAGATTTTAAAATTAGATTAGACTACATAGGCAGAAGCGGATAAGAATGATTCGGCGAACTCTTTCGCGCGGAACACCCGGTACACGCGCGCGCTCGCCAGAGCGCAAAGGGAGAAACAGGAGCGAAAGAGGGAGAGACAGAGGCAGAGCGAGGAAGGGGAATTACCGTAGGGTGCCAACCGCGATGTTCACGGTTAAGGCGAGTACACACACAGCTGCGACGACACGTTTATCAGTCGGCACGAGCCACTGGCTCCTGCATCTCTCTCTCTCTCTTTTTTTACGTACGCTCCCTTTTCACCACACGCGCCGCGGCCGCCGCGCGCTCTCCCTTTTTCCCTCCTACGTTTAGACATCAGCTGTCCTTCAGGGCCTTCCTCTCTAGTGGTGGTCGCCACCCTAAAAACCGAGCTGTCCACGGTGCCGCAGGGTAACAGACAGCTTTTATTACGGTCGGCCCCCCAAGTTTCCGAAACGGACTGGACGCGCGATGCGTCCGGCCGTCATGCGTGGAAATATATGTGCATTTGCACGGGACAATGGTATGTCGTACTTGCTTTGTTTACATCGAATGTAGCGATGGTCGGACGTATCTCCTTAATTTACACGAATACAAGGCCGAAAACGAGTACGTTTAAAGAGTCATACGTACTGAAAACGTAAAAACGAGTGAACGAGGCGAAGCACGTGCGAGACAAATGGCGCGTGTTTTTACCACATTATTTTTAATGAGACTTTTCAAATGAAACGAAAGCGGCTTCAGTGTATCGGAAAAAAAAAAGAAAAACAATAGATACTCCTCAAATTCTCGGCGATATCTTATCCAAATATATCTAAAAACATAATATAATTCAACAAATAATAGAATCTCATTTTTAGAAACATAATATAATTCAGTTTTAAACATGACTCATTGACGAGTAATCTCGCCAATATTGTTACTTTAATGTTTATAGAAACAGAAAAGACTGATAAACTTATTACTTCGAATTCAAATGCTTTCATATATGTTTTGATATTTTCCATATAAAAATAACAAACAACATATTTAAATACAGTAATTCATTATTGTATGCAGTACAATTCTTATTACACGAAAAACTAAATCATACATAAGATACTCGTATATTTATTTAGCACAAAAACTGTTAATTTGACTGAACCATTATTTTTGAACAAATAATATTTATTTACTCTATTTAGGCAACAGAGTTTACTGTTCAAATAAATATTAATTAAAATTTAGTACATATTTTTCCCAACGCATATACGAAGTCATTTATATTGCATTGCACACTTGGAGTCGCGAATGTTATTCGACGGCTGCACTATTAGACTTCAAATAGCGAGGTAAGATCGCAAGAGGAGTTAATAACGAATTACAGAATTAACGTTCCGTCGGAGTCATGTTTACAGTGCAGACAAAATTACGAAGAGAAAGCATATTCGCGGAATGCAAAGAAGCCGCCGCCGCCGATCTCGCGTCCCCTTTGTTTACGAACAGTAAGGCGATAAAAGCGTCGCTGGCGGAAGGCAGAAAAGTCGCGGTGCGCTTTATCGCAACCCGGCATCTTCCACCGGTATCGATCCGCGCGCGGCGTTGTTCGCCATCGCGATATATTTTCGGATCCGGCAATGCCGAGAGAGAGCCCGTTGTCGCCATCGAGTTGACTCTACATTGTCAAGCGCATCGGGAAAGCGTATCTCGCTCCGCTCTGACTTCTGAATCTTCGCTTCCTTGTCGTCATCCGGATGACAATGACGCGGACGCGTGCACGCACAAGACCAGGGAGGGGGGGGGAAGGTATGATCGGACGGGGCGACCCTCGACAAAACTTTTCGACGTACGCGAGGCTATCTCGTGCACCCTATCGAAGGGCTACCCCACTGCGAGATTAAAAAATTTAGCTAACTGAAAAGTAGAATATGCTGGAGTTTCCTAACAAAATCTTATCTCACTTTTTGTAATGTTTTACCGAAGTATGATTCGTAACTTTTAAAAAAAATTATATTCGACACTGATATGGATATGTATCTCCGTTGGTATAAAATTATTAATCTCTTCAGGAACGAATTTTATATATACATATATAGGGTCAAAAAATAGTGATTTTATTTTTTAAAGTTTCATTAAAATATGCTAAAAAAATATAAAACCAGGGAATATTTGGTAATTAATTAAAAAAATGTTTACTATTCCCTAGGGAATATTTGCTCTCGATAGTACGATATTCTACTTCGCGAAACGTCAGGTAAAACTAAACGTACACATATACCAGTATCTCTCAGAAGAGGTTAACTTCAATTTCGATTGAACTCAATGTTTAGCTTTGTCTAATGCTTGGAATTGGAAAGAGATAGAGTAAAGTGAACCGAGATTAAAGTCAATCTTATATTGGTGGAAGTCAGCCTTATACCTCTTCCAATCAATGTGTGTAGTTAAATTTTAATCTTGGTACACTCAACTAACTTTCCACCTTTCCCTGCTTCTAAGAATGAGAAAAAAATGAAAAATAATTGAACCGTGATTGAAGCCCATCCACATTGGTAGAAACGGATATTGCAAACGTAAGATGTATCGATATACTTTATCAGATGCAAAATTAAGGCGGCACGTTTAATATAAATGTACATGAAGATAATCGTCGCGAATTGGAATACGAAGAAAAACGAGATGGATGCCCGGCGAGTTATTTCGAAACAGCCCGGGACTATCGATCTGGCGAAATCGATAGAACGGAAATACCGTTTTATTCTGGTAAATGTTACCCTGTTATTTCAATTTAGTAGCGTCTCTCTATTCTGACATAAAATGGCAACACTCGACGATTATTTGGACCATTATAAGGTTTACCCTCGCTCTTCAATCTACGTGTAAAATTAGATTTCCATTTTAACATCAGCGTGTGTAATTAATGCATCTAATTAATACATTCAACGATTACACAACCAGCGACAAGTAATCGTCAGTTATTTGATCGAAGCGAGAAAGAAACGGAGGGGCGGTCGACGGAGTATCGAATCTGCAGTTCGAGGTTTCCAGACGGAGTCAGAATTAATAAAAAATGTCTACGTGAAACGGATCAGGAGTGTCTGGTCCTTCCGTTAAAATAAATAAAAGGGGAACGTATACGTATCGCGACTACCCCGTTCGGTCAGCGGCGGCGGGTGGACTCTCGCGGGTTAAAGTTCGATTTGCAAGTATACGCTGCGAGATACGATCTTCGGCCGGTGGCCAGGTGGCCATGGCGACGGATCGTGAAAATCGCGTGGCCGGGACCGATCAATACGAGCGCGGCGGCTCCTCGCTCCCTCGCTTGCACGTTCGCTCGCCCGGCGCTCCGTGAGAGCGCCCCCTTCCCTGCCGTCGCATCGCCGCCCCTGCGCGCTGTTTCCGAGGGAGACCACCCCCCTCCCTCCCTCCCTCCCTCTCTGCCGCGCGTCTGCCCGTTCGCGCGCGCGAAAAAGCGGCTCGTATACGCGCGGCATTAAAAAAAAAAAAAAAAAAAAAAAAAGGAGCAAGAGGAAGGGAGGGTGGAGTGCGCGGAAGGAAGAAAACGCGACGTGTGAGAATTCTCACGTATACGTGACACAACGGACTATACGTTTATACCCGGGCACCCTTATAATTGGGGTTTGACAACAACCGTAGTTACAAAACTGGCCAATCACGGGAGGAACGGAGCTGTAAGATTGGCCAGTTTCATAACTACGCGAATGTTACATAAAAATCCGATTAAAGGCGCCGTGGAAAACGTACACACGGTCCGTGAGAAAAAAAAAAAAAGTGAAGAGGTGCTTCGCGTGAGGAGAGAGAGAGAGAGAGAGACACAGACACACAGAGGGTGTCACGTGCTCCCGAGAGAAGAGACGCGTCGGGAACGCGAGATACGACGGCGGCGACAAGTGCGCGTTATCTCTCTTCGCCCTTATCGGCGGCGAATCGACTGTCCCCTTCCCTCTATCTCGCAATAATCGATTCACTCCCCCGGGGGTCCTTCGAGCGCGCGCGCTCACTCTCTCTCTCTCTCTCTCTCACTCGTTTCCACTTCGCTCGTCTACCCGGAACTTCGCGCTGCGCGAAATCATTTATTTTCCAATACCTGTTACTACTTTCTCTCTTCTATCCTCCTTTTCGCGTTCTGTCACTTGATTCCTCCGCGCTGTGTCGCACGCGAAACCGAGCACCGTGCGGGCGGTCAGCCCCTGCGCGAGCCTCCGGCTCTCGTCGTTTCACACCGCTGTCACCTCCGCTAATGTGCACTGTTATCACGCTACTGCTCTCGCACCACCGCCCGGAACAGAAGGGGAAATCAATGAAAGTAAAGTACGGCGCGAGGGCTCGTAAACCGGCATTTATGCACGCCGCCTGATCACCGTTCTCGGTGCACTTGGTAACGACGGGCGACGGCCGCGTATCGACATCGACACGGCGCGGTGGCTGCCTGGCTTTCGGCGTAGAGACCCGAAGACGCGAAGGGAGAACGAGAACAAGTGAGGGTGGCGGTGGGAGGGAGGCCGGGGGGAGGGGGGCAGGCAGGCAGGAGAGAACACAGTGCGGCCCGGCGTGGAGGAGTCGTGCACGACGTTTTTACGAGCGGCGTATACCCGCGCGTCTCTACACGGAACGGAAACGGTTGGGAGTGATGTGTGAAAGGGTTTTGCGGTCGAGAAAATTAAAGCTTGAAATACTAGACTAAGAAAACGGAAAGAACAACGCGACACGGGCGGAGGCTGCCTACAGACTGAACGCCTCCGGCGGCGGCCCGGCCTCGCTCCTCCCGAAGCGACTTCGCCGCGCGGCGCTCGCGACTCGCGGTCGCTCGGCCCCCGTCGGGGATTCTCGGACACCCTCGTGCAGGCTCGGGCCCGCGCTCGTCTCGCGCCCACCGACGACGCCACGCTGCGACGCGAGCGTCCCGCGAACCCCTTCGCCGTGCATACATCCGTGATTCGCCCCGGCACGCACGGAACCGCGCGAGGAGAGGGGGAGCTTGTCGATCGAACACGCTAATAAATTAGGGATACCCGAAATTTTCAAATCCAACTTATCGATCAGCCGAGCCCGAGCCCAACTCGACGAGGATAATTACACACAGGTTTATCATTCGAGTTGAACTTCTTTTACGTGAATACCGGAGCATTCCTATTAATAAGACACAGACACGCACGAAATATGAAAGTATCTCGCTTGCTTGGAGGACCGCATTTCGCGTGATTTTTCAATTAAATCGATCGAATCACCGCGAATCACAATATTAAAAGCTATGCATTCGTGGATGTGACTTGTATTAATTAACTTTCCGTCTGCAGTGTTATGTTTTTATTCTCTCCGTCTAGCACAAGTTTTTGTGCTGTTCTATACTTTCAATAAATATGAGATTTAGATTTATTTTAAAAAAAAAATGAGAGTACGGCGTTGTTATTGTTACGCAAATCTAATAAAAACAGATTTCTTCAAAATCAATTTATTCAAAAATTATTTAGAGAGAACGTTTTATTTTTTAACATCTCTTCCATTAAGGCAATTTGTGATAACTTTTTAATTTTTTAAAATCAAAATTTCACTTACTTTTCAATAAAGTTTCATTTTAAAAGTCGCTGACTTATCAAACTGCCTATATACATTATTAAATAATTCTTTAATAAGATATTTTAGAAATAATTTTCTCCTTTATATTTTGGAAAAATTAAAATTTTTGATATTTTGCTCGTGTCAAAATAGGCCCAGACTGCAGACGGAGGATTAATGAAAATAACATAGTGTATAAATATCTAATGTAATGTCATGAAATTCTCAGTAAGAGAGAATTAAACGATTTATCGTTCAATGCGATCGAAAAATATTTCACATAATGTGTATATTTATGTATAAATTATTGGAAGTAGAAATTGGAAATATTCGGACGTATACAGATTTGTATTAGAGTGTATGAAATGAGAACTGAGAAAACTTCGTTATCGTGAAAAAAAAGGGCAGCCTTTAATTGCGAATCTTTCTGATCCAATTTCGTCAACCTAATTTTACACGAAAGGAAGGTGTTCACTCCAAACCCCAAGCTGTGCTGTCCCTCGGCATCGTAACCGGCCCTTCAAGGTTTTTGACCCTCGATACACTACGGTATCACGACAGAGATAAGAGTCCCCTCCTTACCGCTCCTCTTACGCTATCCGTATTCGATTCTAACTTCGCAGAAAACCGCAACCTACACCATCTATAAAAAATTATCCAATAGTTATATATATAGCGAGAGATACGTCAGGAGTTCTATAGCTTCACTGAGAAAAATGTCTGGTTGAAAATGGACTACCTCAGGAGATCCTCATATCAATCAAAACTCCGATTATCGCGCCTAAAATTTTAACAATTTTTACCAGAAAGTTCTGATTCATCCATTTTTAACCAGAACTTTAATTGATTTAACTAAACTTTTTTCCTGGTTATAATATGATGGTTATTTAGACCGATGAGTATAAATCTAATTAAATAAGAGGAATCTCATATTAAAATAGATCTTAATTAGTGCTAAAATATTTGTGTAAATTTACATTCATATCTAATTCTACAAACCGCTCGTCGAAATTCTTTTTCGGTCTTGAAACGCAATGAGCAGACCCAGAATAGTAATATCATTTATTAAATAGACAGCAATTTAATAATTTTTTATGCTCGATAAACATTTTTACAAGAATTTACACCAATTTTTATACATTTATACAATTTTTATACATTTTTACAAGAATTTTTATAAGCGTCTTATTATAATCAAATACTAATGAGAATGTTAAATCTGCAAATAATAATTTATTGCTAAAGAATAATATTGCCTCAATATTTTTCTCAGTGTTGAAAATATCATTCCAACTGCAGAATTAAATTAGCAGTTTAACTTGTCTCTCATACAGATACATTTTAAGGAGGGGGTAAGATATTTTACTTTTTTTTTGACCATTTTTTTATATTTTTTTATCTGAATGTACAATGTCTCAAGATTATTGTGTGAAAATTTGAAGCCGACGGAGCAAAATTAACGGAGATATGGAATTTTAAGTGTCCGTTGCTCCGACTCGATTTCGTATACCTGCCCAGTAGCTGGGCGAAGCAGTTGCCTAGCAGCTTTTTGAAAGCGTTTTTGTCACACTTAGCATTTTCCAAGTCGGTGCACACTGTAACTCAAAATCTACTGCACCGATCGTTTTAAAATTTGGTACACTCTTTCTACACATAAATTACAAGATAACGCTGTTGAGTTTTTATTTTTTTAGTAATTATTATTTATTTCACAATAACAAATTTACCGATTTTTTATAGCAAAAATCGATTTTTGACTTCCAAGTGTTACCAAAAATTTAAAAATCGATTAAAAAAAAACTCGACAGCGTTACCTTGAGAAACTTATTAACTAACTAAAAAATTTTGGTTTTTTTTATATCAGATGATTCAGTAACGAGTTATCGTGTGCACCGCAAGACACCTTTTTTTCGAGGCGCCTCCGAAAATTGCGTGCCAATGTGTTGTTTCTCCATATTTTTCGTTCAAATTTTCACAAAATATTCTTCAAACATTGTATTATTAAAATAAAATTACCCAAATACGCTGGAACTAACCATACCTTATAAAAAAATTCATGAATATATGCTTTTTTATCATCGAATTAACCTTACCCCCCCCCCCCTTAAAGTGATAAAAATTCAAAATTTTAAGAAATAGAGAAAAAATACGAGACTGTCATTAAACGACATTCGTCATCAGTTTTCCGCCCAAGAGCTTTGCGTGGGAATAAAAAAATGTTAACGCTGCAATATTTATTTTCATTATGACGTCATTACAGCCGGACGATATTTAATCAACTGTGTCCGTGTATTTTGCGAGGAATCTATCTCGTAGCGTAATCGCGGGAAACGGATCGAAGTAGCTGCATCCCTGACCTTAGCTCGTAGTTTATACCCGGAGATTGAGTCGACCGGTCTCTCGACGGTATTACGAACCGAAATTACACGGCTCTGACGAAACGGGTCGAGTAAGACTTGGCGGCCGTGCCAATAAACTCGGTGTTTTCCGAAAATTTATTTCCGTTGCTGCGTGCGCCGCACAGCGCAACTAGAAGCGCGGCGAGGGTATTTTTACGGGCGAGTCGCGTCGTGACGCGACGTCGCGGGATCGATGAATGAGAAAGAAAATACGACTTGCTGGATCGTACTTATAGTCTATACCCGAGATACAGAATTCGAAAGTAACAAGATCGACAAACTCCGACTGAAAAACATTCGAAAAAACTCTCTAAATTCTTTAAAGTCGAATCTCACTTCTAAAGTGACTATTCAGCTATAGTGAACTTCTTGTGAAAAGAAGTGGTTCAATTTTCAATCTTTAAAAATGAGATTTTTATTTTTCAGACTGAGTTTTCACTCTAGAAAGTTTTAAAGAGGAGGAGTAAGTATTAAAGTTTTGGTGAAATGAGATTTAATGGAACAATTAGTTATGATTATTATTATGTTTCGTAATATTAAAAATTGCACCAATACGCTGAACAAAATACATTTAGTAATCATCATCACGTTTTTCAGTAAACGAGTATGTTGAAAAAAAAAAATTAAATTTTGATAAACATTTGTTTGAATAATACTAATTGTAAACATATTTATTCAATATAAGGATCATTAATTCGATTTAAATATCACTTTTATTAAATAAATATTTATTTACTGTAAGTAAATGTTAATGATCTTAAACAAATATTTCTTAAAATTTAGTATATATTCAGTGCAATCGTTCGTGATTCTATATTCGTCTCGATAGATTCGTGATTAACGAAATGAAGGAAATTCCCTCCCGGATCGGTCGGGTGCTCTTGTAGTCTCGAAAAAGAAAAAATCCCAGGTCGCGCTCATGACCATACCTAATGTCAAGCATCACTACCTATTATAGGCTCTATATAGCGTTTGGTCAAGGTGGAGAACAAAAGGGAATAAAGTTTAGACTAGGGCACGACTGCTAACAGATGCAGGACAGCATATGCAAAAAAAAAATGGCGTACGTGTGTGTGTGTATCACACGTACGTCATTCGCATGCAAATCCTTTCTTCCCCCGAAATCAGACGCGCCTCTTTTTAAACTATCCCCAGCTAGACGAAGGGGAGCGACTTAAAAAGGACTTAATCCTGTTGAGACTAGCTACTAATAATTATTAAAAGCACGAAGGAACATTTGGCTTTTCATTTTTTTTTTTTATTAATAACGTATATTTTCGAAATAAAAGTAAAAATATTGACTGCGACGTTCACTTGAATTCATTGACACACAATTAAGAAATCATTGATAATTAATTTAACAAGCTACACTTTATGTGTACGTCACGATTAAATGTATGTATTAATAATTAATGAAAGTATATCAAGTGTATAAGCATGGCACGTGTGCACAACAAATACCAGAATTATTTTGCAAGATTTTAAAAAGCGCGAATACATTTCGCCAGTCACGTGGCGAACTCGTGAATCATTCCTGTCGACAAACGCAAACCTCACCCTCCTTAGTTTAGTCACAATCCAGCTGTCGAAGCTACGTTTTCGGGGGTAGGTCCCCGACATCATCGGTCTAGCACGGCGGCGGGTACGAACGTAATTCCACGGGGTTATACCTTGGGAACGATAATTCTGTCCGACAACTTTTTTTCCGAGGTCATCGAACTCTTAACAAGATTCCGTCGATATTCCCGACTCGAAATCGATTTGGCCTTACACCAGTGGAGAACGAAGCGCAAAGTTATTTAGAAGTACCGAGAACACTCGTAAATATAGCGTCACGCGAAACATTTGTTAATTTAATAATAAGACAACTCCACTTCTATTCTTGTAGACATAATTACGTTCCCGAGAGAATATCTATACAAAATTGATGTCATAACCAGTAAGAAAGGCTTGTTTGCGATACTTATCGTTGAAGCAATATAGAACTTTGCAGTAAAGGAATTTACTAGCGCATTGTGGATCATTAAGGATCCACGTTTAGTTGTACCGGTCGAAAGTAAAAATATAAATAATAAGCTGCCTGTTGTAGTATATACAAATAAAATAGCCGATTCTCTTATGATTAGATTAGATAAGGTCGCAGTGCGTTAAATCATCTTTGGTCAAGGCAGGTGATGATCTCTAGATACTGCCAACAATAAAGTTTCAATGCTGGCAATTATAGATGAATGAATCTAAGAATACCGTATAAATACCGCAAATACCTGCTGGATCCGAGAATAGATTTATTTAGTTTTAACTTTGACTCTTTTCTCACTTTTTTACTACTTGGACATTGCGTAACAATAAATTTGAGCATTGATTAACCTAATTGTCGTCACGGTATGCTTATATATATTTAAATAAGTAAATTATTTTTAACTGAAATTTAATATTTCACTGCAACCGAAGGATTCATTTTCTACCTCGAATCGTGACTACTCGAGTGTGTCTACTACGGCTAAGCGATTTTTTTCAGGAAAGGTTCATTAATCTGGTACGTCGTGCAACGCCAAGATTACACGTGATCAATTCCTCGTCCATTTTGTCGTGCGAGAGAAATTGCCGGTGAAGTATGAAGTGTGTGCCCCAATTAAAGCTTCAATGCGTTAACCACTGATGTTTCGTGGAACTCACGAACAATTAACATTCGCAATTAGAATTGATGATTTAATTTATAATAATAATTATTGTGATTTTAATTTTAATTAAATTGTAATTTAATATATATTATCTTCCGCGAGGAGAAGGATCTCTCGTCGGAAACAATTTAGTGATGAAAATTAAATTATTTATTTCCTTCGGTATATTATTTTGAATACAAAATTTCCAAAATACAATTTCTGTAGTCGGCTTACAGTCAATTAAATCAATTTGATACGTAATAATTGAGGAAGGTGACAAATTAATTTTTCAATAATTCGTACATTCATTAGAGCAAGCAGTTTTAAACAACCGTCTGCATCTGTTATATATTTCCTATTTTGAGCACCGATTACGTGGTCGTCCGCAACATGTTACAGCGTATCAGAGACGTATGTATACACGTAATGCATATATAATGAGTGCGTACGTGCGCGCCTCTATAAGGCGATCATATTGTATACACGATGTAGGAAGAGAGAGAAAGAGAGAGGCGCGGAAAAGCTCCATTGATTGGTCGGTGGCACGGTGGAACGTTGCAGCTATCCTGGGGGTATATGAACCCCGCTTATATATACGCTTCTCTCTCTACCATTTCCTCTCTCGCTCCTCTCTCTTTTTTTCTTTCCCTCTCTCGTTCTATCTCTCTCCCTCTTACTCGCGTGTACCCTCGCTACGATTTTACCCCGTAGTGAAACGCAGGCGCGTCACATGGACCCAGGAACGATCAATACACTGGTTCCCCAACCAGACTTGGTCTCTCTCGTTCTCTCTCATTTATTATCTTTCTCTCTCTCATTCGTTATCTCTGTTATTCTCTCTCTCTCTCTCTCACTCACACTCATTTTCTCTCTTTTGTTCTCTGTTTCTATTTCGCTTTTTTATTCTCACGGTTCCATCTTACATCAATTCTTGCATTGTAGTTAATCTTTGATATTTCGGTGTTCGTTCCAGGACGAGTCATGATTTCTATGCCAGACATACAGAAAAGTCGAATGTTCAATCGAAATTGACTTTTCACTTTCCAATCACTCTTGTCATCCTTTGCGCACACAATCCTAGTTCGAATGTATAAATTATACAACTCTTATACACACTTACTATTAAATATTACTTAAAAACATGCAGATAAACAATAAAGTTTAAACGTAACGAAAAGAGAACTTACTTTCCTATTTTCAATACGTTTATTTACATATTGAACATAAAAGAACAGCTTCGACTTTTTGAAGCTCAAACCTCGCCGAGATTTGTTCTCCGTAAAAAAAAAATTGATATTGAATCTGGTGTTCACAGCTTCAGTTATCTAGCAGTTTAATAAAAGAGAAAAGCGATATCAATTGATCTCCATTGGCTATATATTGTTTAGCTCTCCCTCTCTTTAGCTCACGCACCATTGTAATCGAAGCCGTCGCGGACGGAAGTGTCCCTCTCGAGACATCCTGCTTGTCCTCGACAAGGACCAGCGGTCCCGGTCCTCGCTCCATGCCGGATCTGCTTGATGCTTCATCATGCATCACGAAAGTTCGATGTCTCCTCTCTACTGCGTTATTTCAATTTGCTGTTTTTCGGTCGGTTCGCCGCAGGATCGATAAGGGGTTGGATCAGGAAAGAGAGAGCGCGCAAGAGAGAGAGAGAGAGAGAGAGAGAGAGAGGATGGGAGGGCGAGAGGGAAGGGGCGAGAAGTATATGCATGTGTATGTTTTATGCGTATACGTGTATGTATGTGCGTATATATTACGACGTTGGTGCTCCCGCGACAGTCGCTTTCTGGTGCCACGCCCAGGGAGAGAGAGAAAGAGCGCGGTCTGGTGCACACACAATATCGCACCGTGCGTAAGCGTCAGCTGCTGAACGCAACCGTTCGCGATTATGGCGGACTGACGTTAAATGCAACAACTTCGCCGGGTTAATGAGCTCCGCGGTGGCTCTAGTTTCGCGTTTTACCCTTCTGAATGCATCTCTCGCGTGGAATCACGCAATTGCTTTTTACACAACTTCGGTTCTTACCGCGCGTACTAGGACAGAGACCTTGAGTACGACACCTTGCGCAACGCGCTGCAAATTTGATGAAAATCAATAACTGTGGCGTAATGTTCCCTGTTATATAAATCTCTGTTTTTACTTATTAATATTTCTTACGCGCGATTGACGATTAAAATTGAATTTTGTCATTCTGAAGAGTGAATCTCATTCTCAGACCCAGTTTCACAACTCATGGTTAAGTGTTAACCGTGAGTTGTGAAACATGAACCTTAAAGGTTGAAAATTGTGGGCTATTCTCTTTCAAGACTGGCTCAATTAATCAATTTTCATTCTTTAGAGTGAGATTCTACTCCAGAGAATTTAGAGGGTAATGTGTATGGTACATTACGAAAGATTATGTGTATGGCAATAAAAGCATCTGCTTAAGATTAAATTGAGAACAGCAATGGCTGCACCTGCACACGGGAGCACCATAGGAAAATCTTGGACTTAAAAGGATAACCTAAATATGATATACCGGAAGATTCCTCGCATGAGAGAAATCCCCGGCACGGGGGATGAACGTATATACGTAAAGATCGGTAGCCGATCGGCGTACGATCGACGTACACAAATCCGCTAGTAAATAGTTAAGAATTATAACGGTAATAATAACAACAATAATAACAAGATAATAATAACAATAATGATAAAGATTCGTGAGAATCACAGAAACAACGAAAGTAAAGAAACAAATGAACATACCGGTTAACGATGAAAATCAGTGGTTGGAGGATGCCGATACTGGGCGCAGAACGGAACGGCGGTGGGTTCTACTTAATTACTTTTATTTTTCTATTACGCGATATTTCGTATGTATTTTCGCGGCTGCGTTTCCCCGTATCTTTGTACTCGTTTTCTCTTACTTTATTCTCTTTCAACAAATTTCTCAACAAACTTTACGACGCGACTTGGAACATTCGAACCGACGATCGCGCGATCAACGTGGAGGCCGGTTTTCGATCATCGAACACGAGTCCTGGCATCGAATTCCATCGAGAACGTGAACTCGGGTGCCGGATTAATTGTGAACACTTGATAACTATAACTTGCGACAAGAGATAAACAAATCTCGCGCGCGACGAACACACCCAGTGTCTCTCTTTCACTCCCACCCCCGACCAGCAGGACACACTCCTATTTATGTCCCTCTTTCTATCTCTTTCTTTCCCTCTCTCTCTCTCTTTCGTTTTGTTTTTGCTGGTGCCTCTTCTGCCGATTAAAAGATCTTCCAGCTGACGATTTCGTTGATCACGCTACCGCGGTTCCTCGTTAACGCGCTCAACTCTCGTTCGCTGATTTCGTTTTCTATCTCCACGTTATCACGTGAAAAGATTATGCACCATATTAAGCGCCGATTCGTATTTTCAAATTATTATCGTGACGCGTTAAGTCGATCAGAGAGATTGTTCATCGAAAAGGACAAATGATTAAGACATCAAGAAATGCTTCTTGGGGCCAAGTCAGGAGTTACGAATTAATGGAGAACGTAGGATTAAGACTCCAACAAAATTATAAGATTGGAAGAATACGGAAGAGCCGTTTCTCTGTTTTATCTTTGACCGATTCCACCCGGCAAACTTATCTTCTCGTGCGATATTCGCGAGATCCACCTTTCGCTTCTCTATAACTTTTTCTGGCGCGCGAGTTTTCTTGTGACAGTGTCACCCGAACGGCGAATAACAATGTCGCTCGATCGACACGTGGACGGGACAAAGCAGCAACAACGAACTGAAAACCGTTAGAGAATGACGACAACGACGGCGACGACGACGATGACGACGACGACGACGACGATGAGAGCAACAGCGACGACTGTTTTTCTTTTTATTTTTTTTTTTTTTTGACGACGAACGATACCGAACCGAGTATTTTCCTTTTTCTTTTTTTATGCCGAATTGAAAGGTCAGAAATTAGGAGATATGCAAGCAAATAGTAAGAATGTTGCGGGTATAACGGTGTCTACAACGCAATGCCTTTATGTGGTGCGGTAACTAAACTGACGAGGTTGAGTCCTAATACCAACGGCTGCACCCTCCGGACGCCTGCTGCCGCCGCCGCCGCCCCCACCGTCTGGGGTTGTCTCGGGGGTGGGATAGACTCGGGGCGAAAAGAATCGCGAAAAATCCTCGGTCGAGGGAGATTGGCACCGATACACGCAGACGCTGTCGTCGTCGGTGAAAGGTGAAGGAGAGGCCGAGAGCAGCGCGGGAGAAGAGGTCGGAAGGGATGTGAAGGCGGAAGAGGTCCGGGAGAGGAGAAGGGTGGCAGTGTGGAGTCGACGGTGCTGGGAAAGGGGTGGAAATTTGCGCAAGCGTGATCGTCAGCCTCCACATACCGACCGCTGGAGGTTGGTTGGTTGGTTGGTCGGTTGGTTTGTGTGTGTGTGTGTTGCCCCGATGCACATATTTCCAAACATCGAGCGCGCATCGCGGCGCAGCTATGGAGAGATTTTTTCAGTCATTATGCGCACGAGACATTCTCGTGATAAATGATGCTTTCCTAGGAGGGGGAGATGAGAGTCCTATTGATTAAAACGATCATCCCGGGAGGAAACTACCACCCTCGCGTCGGTCATTGCACGAATAGATGCAGTTACACGGCTGTTCCATCGACTGGTTCGGTTTAAAACATCTCCGAAATGATCTTTAATTACATCCTTATGAAACAATAAACCTAATAACATATGTCTAGAATTAGAGAGTCCTAATTTGAATATTTGGTGCAGAACGTAGTTCGATCGGTTTTAAATTGTACTAGAAATCGATACAACAGAGAATTTTTAAGAATGTTCATAGACTATTCTAAAAATGTACAAATATTCATAGAACACGTTCATAGATGTTCTATGAATATTGTGTGTTATCTAGAGGAATATTTTATGCAATTTAATATGCTAAGGAGAGAGGAAAGAGATGGTTATCTCTAAGCCTCTTAGAAAGTGTAATAATCTGGATACATAAATAATTCAAATAACGCGATCGCAGTTATTTATAGACCAATCGATAGTTTACGGAAAAGTATGGGCCGACATACAAACCGGTCTCTGTCTTAGTCGAACGATATTTCACTCGTCCCCGACACCTCTATTGTGAGAGTAAAAGTAGACGGAGAGAAGGTGCACTGTATAGGTGAAAGGTGTGAGAAAATTCCATCAAACACGGAAAATAGGTAAGAGAGTGATGAAAATTTACGCAAAGATATTAATTTGCAAAAATGGAACAAAAATATGATTAAAAAAAAAGAGATAAAGATGTAAAAAATAAAGAAAGAAAGAGAAAAAAGATTCCAACTATAAGACAATAAATGCCAACTTCCAAACCGTTGAACCTATTGTTAGTAGTGATGGATTAAAAGAGGAAAGCAAGATACTTAAATTAGAAAAAACGTGCGAAAGAGTGCGTGCAATTTTAGAACGAAAGTTAGTATCTGTTAACTGTAGCATTCATCACACGGACCGATCGATCGAGCTACATTACGGCGGCCGATCTTCGCGGGAGGCTGGCATGATTAATATCATGAGTGTATACGAACTTTTGAACAACCGTACATCGCCTCGATTATCAAGGGGAAAGGGGAGAAACCAAAGAGAAAGGGGAGAGAGACATCGAGAGATGGGGTTGAGGGTGAGAGTAGCAGTCGTCATAAGTACGCACGCGCCGGGGTTTATGGCAAATGGAGGGGTTGATGAAGGACTGAATTGCGCAAGCGTTGGACAGAGGGTGTAAAAGCTTGTCGGGAGTGCCCGTTCCCTCGGCAAATGGCTTTTCGGTAATGCAAACGCGGCCAAATTTCATCATACTACGAATCCTATATTTCATTCGATAAAATATGTAAAACTACGCTTCTTGCACTCTCTCTCTCTCTCTCTCTCTGTTATTGAAATTTTGTCGTTCATAGTGATGAAAATCGCCCTTAATTTGGTCACGAGAAATAATTTTTCGCACGAAATATTGTGAATGTCGACAGTCTTTTACTATTTGGTTAATTAAAGCTACGCAAAACACTGTTTGAAAAAATTGCATTGTGCCAACAAAATACATATTATTTTACAAATTTATATTAAAAAATAGTTTAATACAAATTACAACAAAATCATTATGTTTTCTTTACGATAAAAAATAGGCTTCCTTTATTATATTTATGCAACAATAAGATCTGTATACGTTATCAAGTTAATATCAAATAGCTGACTAAATAGCTTGTATGGACGGTAGAACTTAAAAAGTCCACAAAGTAAACTGCGAACGCGTTTATCTCATGGCTGCGATCTCATCTACGATCAGCGACCATGAACGATAGCGCAAACGTATGTGAGGTCTATCGATCGCTTCTTTTTTATATACATATGCGTGGGTCTGTCTGTTTCTGTAACGTTAGGCGCTCGTTAACGAACCTCGTGACGAACGATTTCTTAATGACTCACGTTATATGGATGAAGATATAAGGATCGATACAATTGTATCAGATACAATGATATATTCAGAAATGGTTTCGTTTGCGTCACATTTCGATATTACAAGATATAAGAGATAGGCGAGTGGCGTAGAGCAAAGGAGCGCTGTTGTGGAACAAAGGAAATAAGAGAGAAAGAGTCATTGGGGAGAAGCGAAAAGGGACAAGAGAGACAAGGGGTGTAATCTAATGGTAAATAGCACGTATGCATATAAGGGTCAGTCGAAGTGCGTCAGTGGCGTAGGAGATTGAATACTGCTTATCAACGTACGTGAAAAATATCCAATTTTGTTAAAAGACCTTGTACGTGTGATATATAATAAAATATAATAAATATATACAGAGAAACGTATAAAAAAATAATTCAATGTTACTATCAATTCTTATTGATATTATACACTTCTTTATATATATTTATTATGTTATATGTTATATAGTATATGTGTCATAGTATATCCAGATTTTCTGCATAATTCAAAAACATAAAACATCACGTAATATTATAATAAATTATAATTATATTAATTATTATAGTAATATCATATACGTGTATATGCATATAAAAGATATTAATTAAAATTCTTGTTTTTCAGTTTACTAAAGAGTAACAAACTTTATGTAATGTTTCAAAAATTACATCTCTTCGTTATAACTTATAATAATATTTTAATACAATTATAATTTATTTTATAATGTTACGTAACATTTTATATTTTGAAATTATGCAGAAAATCTGATAGTAAATTTAGTACTTGATTACTTTCGTGTATATAATTTTAAATTTGTATATTTATATTGTAAATATGAGATACTGGCAATAAATTTCAGAAAGAGAAGAAATAACTCACGTACCAAAGTCTTGACATATTTAGAAGCGTCAGCTAAAAATAACTGATCGAACGATGAAAGAAACTTATGCCTATCCTTATATCCCCGATCTTGTTAGAATTATAGTATCTATAATTTCTAGAAAATAATTTACAAGCACAAATTGCTCTACGTCGCAGTCATGACGTCGATGTTGATGTCGACATCGAAGTGCCCCGAAGCTACCGTCGAGTGTGTTGGCAGTGTAACCACTTGTAAAACTCACCGATCGCCAACGATCGATCGGCGCGGGTCATGCCCATCCCACGTCTTAATCGCCAGAGGAGTCTAGACACCTCTTTCAGAGGAGGTCGCATAAATTCCACGAGAGGACGGCGCAGCGGATAATTTACGGGGGCGCTCGTCCTCTTTGTGCTCCCGTGTGTCCTGGGAAGACCGGCGCGCCCATTTCATCCCGGGCGACGGCCGCGCCTCCTTCCTACGCCACTGCGAGGGTAGACCGAGGGGTGCCAGCGTCAGACGGAGCCGCCAGCCGGGGTTTGGGGGGATGCTCGGGTGGAGGGGGGGGGGGCCACCGGGGGGTCTTTCGAATATCGATCTCTCCGCGTTCTCGCAGTCATTCACTCTCTCTCGCGCAGTTCCACGCTCGTCCCTCTTCCCGCACTCGTTTTGCGCACCCAGTACTCCCACAAAGTAGTGGAAGGGGTGTGGAACAGGATGCGGAGAGACGGCCAAAAGGGGGGTTTCATCCGGAGGTCCCAGCCAAAGCCCGGGGGAGGAGGGCATTCACCAGGGAACGCGCGCCGCCACCAACTACCGCCGTCACTACTACCACCACCACTAACCGACATCCAGAAAAATATCCTCCGAGATCGGAGGGAAATTGGTTTACCGGATTCTGCGCGCCGTTTATACGGAATTATCCTCCATCTATCTCTTCACTCCTCTTTGTACCATTTAATTTGCATCCTATCTTTGGAAATTCGTTACATCGTAACCTGCTTCGGTTTTTGCGACTGTTTAGTGTTGTAGGAACATTGAGAATAAAGATAGGAGAACAGATCACTGTATGAATGAGATAATCGGACCCTATATCTGTAAGGTCCAGTATTCAATATGCTCTACACTTTGTGTTTGTAGATAAGACCCAATACAACCTAAGTATTTGTTCTCTTTTTCGTAAAAAAAAATATTTAAAAAGTGAAAGATAAAATAATTTAATGTTACTTTTATGAAATGTGTATGCAATATAGCGTAAAGGCTACTTTTTCTTAAAATCTTCATTACAATCATGTAAATATTTGAACATCTCATATTTTTGAAAAATATGTTTCGACATGTTTCCTCGTTTTTGAATCTTCGTCAGTTTATAATTTTAAACCCAGCAAAACGTTAAAAAAAATCATAAAGCTTAGATAGATCATACAGGATCCGGTTACCTTACTTGATATCGTAGAGTGCAATTAATTATTTTAGCACTGTTGTGCACGATTAGTACCCAATCATTTTTTAAGATATCCGTTCTTTATCATGATTGATGTATTAAAATTATATCAATATCGGCAACAGACTACTATTCTCATGTAAATTGTACCCTCTCCAAATTCTTTGGAGTAAAATTTCACTCTAAAGAATGAAAATTGAGCCAGTTTAAAAACTGAATGGCTCAATTTTCAATCCTGAAGAGTGAGATTTCACTCTTTAGAGTGAGCTTTCGTTCTAAACATTTTATATAGTTTATTTTATATGCGGCATTAGATTCGTTTATATCATATATCGCGATTTCGATTCATTTGCCCTATATCGTTCTTAAAATTCATTGGCAATTACAAAAGGCAATTACAAAAAAACGGATAAGTGGCCAAGTCGTCATTTTGCTCGTAAAAATTGTAGAAATATCTTGCAACTACTCATCCGCCCATATCATCCTTCTTCCTTCCTTTTCTCCAACCCGGGGTTATCATTCCAAAACACAATTCAGGAGTAGGTATCATTATGCTCATCTTATCGGCCATGTTGCACGCGCGTTTACAGGACATTAGGCTTTGTGCAGATCTAGAAATAACTACATATGTGCTGTAGAGATTATATCTCCGCAAGAAAAGCGACACAAATAAAAAATTATAAAGTTATGGAGAGACAAAAGAAAATTGTATATTGAACTTGATTAATTATAACAATATTAAGCATAAATTAGAGCTAATCACAAATTGCTTGTTTCATATTTAAATCTAAAAATAATTTAGATATTAATTTGTTAATAATGTTATGTTATAAAAGCTACCTCTATTTTAATTTGTATTATTTTTCTCATTTTCAATTCTTTTCTATTTGCTATTTGAATTCAATTATATCATTTTTTCCAATATATACACACATAAAACATAAAATTCAAAAAATTTTGAATATGTTACGTGTCTCACGAGAGTGTGATACAATTACGTGTCCACCTTCCTCGTTCGCGTCTCTTCTTTCTAGGTTACATAAGTACGTCAACTAGTGAAATAACAGAGAAAATGGACGATCCACGTTGAAGTCGGAAATGACTGGCTGCTAATTAGCGTCTGTTTTAATGGCTATACGTAAAACTTTAATTTTTAGTGTTGAGTAACGATCTAATTAATTCTATGATTGGACACTAAAACACTATGAGAAAAACAATTACGCGTATGGCAAAACTTTCTTATCGATCTACAAAATTAAGATTCTTATTTTGGAGAATTAATTTTCAGTTGTTGTGTTATCTATTTTCGAAAAAGTCATCGTAGTTACACAGGGAATCAGGAAACAATGCGGTCACGCGATAGGTCTACACGCCTACATATAAGACTCAGATGTCAAATACAGTTTTAGTTGCTCGAAACTGAAAGCTAACAATATAAATTAGGAACATTGCCCTTTAGACATTGAGATTATTTACGCTCTCAAATTATTCGCAACAAGATAATTCTATTTTATAGGATTCAAAGATATACACATCAGCATACGCTATAAATAAAAAAAGGTCATTGCACCGCAAGTTCGCTCCGAAGTAGAGATCTCTCAGAGAGAGGTATTTTCATTTATTCTTTTGAACAGGTTCGTGTCATCTACCAACCTATCTGGAACAGTTTGCGGTGCAAGATAACCGCGTTGCTCGAGACGCATATTGCATATCGATTCAACAAACCAAGGAAACCAGGATGGACTCGGCGACGGTGTCGCCCAGCGAGCAAAGTCGCTGTTCGCATGGTCCAGTCCGGACCAAGTCCGGTCGTGTCCCGCCGTCATGTCCGAGGATACCGGTATGTATTATATGTGTAGCATACATGCTCTTTATACGTTGCCTTTAAAGCAGGGCTCGCGGGACTTATTCGTGACTGCACGCGCTATCGCCGACCTGTCACGCGTCCGTACACGTTCTCGATGGATCTCGCTCGCGATCCGTCAAATCGATCGAAACCACTTTGCGAGAGGTCACGCGAGGATCATCACGCGCTTGCTGATTGCACCCTGACATTTCCCATCTCGCACTGGCTCGAAATTCCACCCGGGAAACGTAGGCGAACACCAACATAGGTTGTCAATCACTTGGCTAAAGTGATCGAGGTATAGTTTCTAAAGACGTAATAATTGACGGCTTTTTCTCTCTCGAACCGCTTCGTGCACGCGACATCGAAAACATGTGAAAGTTAGTTAACTGAACGCGCTGATGAAGTATGTATGCGATTTGAGGGAGTTGTGGAATTGTATCGCGAAGTCAATTTCCGCTGAGCGCGCAGAAGACTTTTTTCTCCTATTATTCTTCTTCACTTCGTGATATTGATCGTTTGAAATTAGTTATTGATTATTACTAGTATCACTTCCAGAAAAAACGATAATGCCTGATCTTATTCAGCAAATGTTAGCTATTTCTTTTTTTTCCTGCAATTAAGCATTATTAAAGTTCACGATTGCAATGGTTACTATTATTTTGCCACGAAAAGAGATTTGTTAGTAAAAATTGATTTTTTAATAATGTAAAATAATTTAACAATCTGAGAGTTCCTAACGTCTTATTGATTCCAACTCCCGACGTCACAACGGCATTATTGCGGCAGTAATTAAAACAGGATGGAGTATAAGAAATGGTTGTTGTTATTTATCCTAAACGTGTAATAAAAATTGTGGAAAATTTAACGTGAATTTGTCGATGTATATTATTTTACGATTTTCTTTCTTTTTCTCTCCTATTCTTTCCTTTCTTCGCCGTTTTTCAAGCTCTTTATTTTTTCCACTTTTAATTGCACTTTCCGGGCGCCACTCTCATCGCTATTCGATTTTCCGTTCCAAGAATTTCGCAATATTTCTTCAACGTAATCACAGTAAAATGTGCAAATAGTCGTTTACTTCAGAAAATTAAAAAAAGCCCTAAGCTAATGTTACATTACAACGTTAACAAAAATATAATTTATATAATAGTTTCTCAAATAACTGGATAAATAATGAGTATAAACAGAATAATTAATTAAAATTTGTTAACATTGTAGGTAAAATAAAGAATTTATTTATTAAAAGTACTATTTAATTTCTCAAGTACACAAAAGAATGCAAAGATAAATAATATTCTAATTCAATTGTAAATGTCATAGTGTAAATTGCAGTTAAAGTAATCGTTAATGTAATTAATAGATCAAGATAAAATATTGATTAAAACATATAATTTTAGTTATTAAAGTTTATTATTCTAACGGTAAATTATTTAAAATATTAGTAGATATCTATCTAATTAATCATAGGCTAGTAAGGTAAATGAAACTCTTTTCTAAAATATTACAAATAATCGACATTTTACGTGAGTTCTAACACCATATGTATTACTATAGATGGACAATGGCGAGACAAGACGACGTTTCTTGAAAAGACAAAGTGCAACTCTTTTGTTTCTGCGCGTTGAATCATTGATGGTCCAACTATACGTATCTGTATGATGTAAAGTTAGTATACCCTTGTATACGGCAGAGGTCTATAGTTTCTTTAGAGCTATAAAATGCGACATTTGCATCGTCGAGTATAGGGGATGCGATGGAAATAGATATCGAGTGATCTGGATTTAGATCTGCAACTATTGCTATACCGAGTGGGTTTCGATAAGGGTAGGGTTAGTTTACATGAAGAACTTGATAACCGGTTTAATAGAATTTTATCCTATATGCGATGAATGAAGCATCATAATCTATTTTTTTTAATAATTTTTACTTTTGTAAACACATCTTTTCTCGGACTATAAAAATTTTATTGGTTTATGTAAATTAAATCGGTTTATGTGAATAATTTAACTGAATTGTATAGAAAAAGAATTTTATAATATTAATAATTTTTTATTTTAATAGTTGATTAAAAAATCAATCAATGTCTAGCGAATAACAATATGAATTAAAAAAGATTTAATCTCGTGTAATTCACAAGAAAAATTTAATTTTATAAATCATATATAACGTAATAAAGAAAAATATATATATATGCAATAGGTGAGCGTGACGGTTTACGGAGTATATACTACTCACAGTTAATCGACCTAGAGGTAAGAGATGACGTGAGCATCATTATATCTCGGCCGTCAACTCGTTCCGTAATTCGTGTAAAACTATCACGACTTTCGCCAAGCCTCTCAATCACACTCCGCTCTAATCTCAGCATCTGTTGAATCGAATCAATCAGAGAACCAAGTTGACTTCCGAGCTCGCCCCGAATGAGCTCGGATCTCGTGACCGCAAACGAGTTTTCTCGGTTTAGCCCTGGGTTTCGATGTGGGCGAGGGAGAAATCAGACTGTTGAGAGATCGCACGTACGAGATCTTTGACGCCTGACAGCCACGCGAGTTCTCACCGCGAGCCGATTCCTATTTCTCTTGCACGGACTCGTTCACGCGAGATTGCGAATCAGGCGAGATTCCACGAAGGCGGACACGAGCGTACTGCAAAATCGCGAGGTTCCGTTCTTATCACGTAGGCGGTAACACGTTCCACGATGTAGAGCCGGTTTCACAAAGCCGTCAGTCTCTCATTGTCTTCCGTCCGATAGGTCGTTTGCTCTACGCTTGCTCTCTTGTCGATCGTTCGGAAGGCTCCAGTCGTCGTTTACCGATAGTGCCCGATAATGTCGTTTTGTCGATAGATCGTTCCATGTCATGTGACAAGTCATGGTCTTCTCTTGCGAGGGACGAGACCCCTTGGAACACACTAGTCTTTATCAGCGCGCCGGTCAGACATCCTTCATTCTTCCACTTGACGACTCACATGAATAACCAATATTTCATTGCTACATCAAATTATTTAAAAATCATGAATCGGTCGTAAAATAATATTGGCAACGTTTTCCTTTTTTGCTTATAGAGTGGAATTATCACGATTGCACAATCTAACACATCACTACATTTAAACAATGTTTATCTTTCTTGTTTAATCCATTTTGTTGGACCGCTGCTTGCAGATAGTGAAGATAGTGATGCCGAAGGTGGTTTGGGTAACGTGAACAAATTGGTGATGCGACCACCTGGCCACAGCGGTAAAGCTAAGAAGGGCCACATTTGCTTTGATGCGACCTTTGAAACCGGCAATCTCGGCAGGGTGGACTTGATCTCTGAATTCGAGTACGATCTCTTTATTAGACCTGACACTTGTGGTCCCAGATTACGCCTGTGGTTTAACTTCACCGTGGACAATGTGAAGGCGGACCAACGAGTGATTTTCAACATCGTAAACATCTCTAAAAGCGCTAATCTCTTTCGACAGGGAATGACGCCGTTAGTGAAGAGCAGTACTAGACCGAAATGGCAAAGGATTCCACGAGAGCAGGTAAGTGACGATTTTCAAAATAGTCTATTTCGAAAAGTCAATGAAATAACTATTTTCATTTAAAATAATTTTAAGTTTATACTAATTTATGAATTTTTAATTAAATGTATTATTGTATAACATATTTGTAGCTTCGAACGTTGAAGAATAATGCTTTAATCTTCTTCAATAAAAATTAATAAGTTTGTTAGAAAAGTAATTTTAGAAAAGTATTTTATCTCGATTATTTAATTCAACTATCCTAAATTTGCAGTTTCAATTTGCAAATAATGTATATCAATCTAGCAAATCTAATCAATTGTATCTATCGCATGATTGACGCAGACATTCAATTTATTAGAAGTATCTTCAGGTTAAATCTACAGAAACTGTGCCAGGGTTCTTCCAATATCCAATTATTCCATCAAGCAATAGTCTTTTAAATTAGAATTATCGGCATCGTGAGTCGTTTGATGATTATCACCATTGCCTACGTATAGCTGACAGCTAAATTTGGTCAATCGATATCGTTATAAAACGATATAACATATGTATCACCAAAATATGATTTTGACATAAATCGCTTTTTTATTGGCAACCAAAGAAGTCTCTCTTGATATTTACTTTATAATTCGCGTTATTAATTTGTTTATATTTTTATCAATTACATTAAAGTAATAGAAGCGCTGATTCGTTTCCTCCCGATGTTACAGGTATTCTATTACAGATCCGCGCAGCATCAAAATCACTATGTATTGAGCTTCGCTTTTGCGTTCGACCGCGAAGACGATATTTACCAATTCGCTCTAACGTATCCATACTCATACACGCGTTACATGGTGCATCTCGACAACTTGTGCAGCAGACTATTGTACACGAGGAGAGAGACGTTGGCTGAGTCGATCCAAAAGAGGAATGTAGAGCTCGTGACTATAACTTCCGACCTCGAAGACATGGAACGACCTAGAAAAGTGGTCGTCGTCCTCGCTAGAGTTCACCCCGGCGAGTCACCGTCCTCCTTCGTGTGTCAGGGTTTGATGGACTTCTTAGTAAGTGCGCATCCTATCGCTCAAGTTCTAAGGGAATACGTGATCTTCAAGATAGTGCCGATGCTGAACCCCGATGGTGCTTTTCTCGGTAATTACAGGTGAGAACGGGAAGAAATTAACGTAATTTAATAAACTGACAGCAAATTAAAACTCGAATTGGAAACTGAATAAATAATTTTGCAAGAAATCGTTTCCACTTCTGCGAAAGCTCTCTTCATCGTAAATAAGAAAATAATGTACAATTGTTTTACGCGTACAGATCTACCGTAATGGGATTAGATCTGAATCGATCTTGGAATTGCATCTCCGAATGGATTCACCCTACCTTGCTCGCGACTAGAGCGATGCTAAAGTCGCTCGATAAGAACGCGCAAACACCATTGGATTGCGTACTGGATTTACACGCTCACACCAATGCCACGGGCGTCTTCGTTTACGGAAATACATACGAAGATGTCTACAGGTAACTCTAATTCATTTCAAAGGATCTTAAATATTCCGTTAAGCGAAATTCGAAACGATCGGATTACATAAAGCGAAAGATCGAATAGGAATGTAACGTTAATCGCGCTTGTAACCTAATCTGACTCATGGCTGCCAGCCCCTCAGGTACGAGAGGCACATTGTCCTGCCGAAATTGCTAGCTCAGCACGCAGAGGACTATGAACTAGGCAACACCATGTACAATCAAGACCACAACAAAGCCGGAACTGCCCGTCGCTATCTGTGCTCTATCCTAAAGGAACATGTCAATTGCTACAGTATTGAGGTTTCTATGTATGGTTACAACAAAAAGGGAATACCGGGTATAATGCCGTACACGGAAGAAGGATGTATCCTTCACGATCATATTAATTATTATCACCGTAATAATATGAAATACACGCTAAAATTAAAACTGCTATGTAAATACTAAAATTAAAATTGTTGAAATCTTGTTAAGAATTTTAATATTGATTATCTGTGTGTCTTCGAATTTGAAATAGGTTTAGATTCAATGAAGAGAAAGTTGAATCCTTAACGGTCGAAGTCGAATCCAGATTACAGACTAGGTCGCAATCTGGCACGCGTTTTTCTAGAATATTACAAGCTCACTGGGCTTATCCCGTCGGGGCTTCCTGATCAGCCATCGAGCAGACGAGCGCGTCAATCCCGGCAGAGACATCGTCTTCCAAGGGAGCCCAGACCGAGAACAGTCCGAACTCCGGCAACCTTGCATCTTGCCAGCATCTACGAGTAATTATTTTAACTTTTTCACATATAGATGCATTGATCACTCGAAATGTCTCAAACTATTATCATAAAGCGTTTACATTTATTAATCCTCAACTATAGATATACATCTAAGTTCTAAAGCGTCATATTTCAATTACAAAATGTAAGTAAATTTTCGCGATTGGAAGACGAAGATTCAAAGTATTTTTTACCTACAATTTAGGACTTAATAAAATACCAATCGTACCAATCATTCAATCTTTACAAGACACAATATTCTTAGAATATTAAAAAGAGTAAATAACATTCAAATAATATTCTAGAAATTATATGTTCATAAGAATCATTCAAAAATTTCGTTTCGAATGCAAATGACTCGTTGCTGCGTAGTCGAGGGTTAAAGATAAAATTAAAAAGAAAGAATGTAATTAAAATTTTGATTTATCAATAATCCGCTCTTTCAAGTACGGACAAATTTTCCGCATGGGGACCAATTACTTTAAAAATATAAGATACGATTAACGGAGGTAGTTCGGGTAAACTAGAGTCTCCTAGGCAAAGATCCTCTTGCAAACGTAAAACGTTAGTTTAGAACTCATGGATGGAACGATGCATATTATTTACCGAGGTAAATTACACTCGGCTAATCTCGGGCCAAATCGTCAGGTACTTCCGGGAGAAACCTGAGCAGCTCCCGAGCGCTCGTTACCGATCGATGAGTAGTACGCGGATGGGACAGCAGCCCGGAACCGGAATCGCGAGTGAAACTGGAACGGGCGTCGGCGGCGGGTGCAAAAGCCCGAGCCACAGGTTCCGGAGCCCCGGGGCACCGCTCGACAGAGTGCAGACCCTGACGGGGCGACCCGCCGAGCCGCGGCTCACCATTATCGATTTCAATCAGCTGACGCGGGGCGGTTTGGAGCTCGCAGCCAACAAGAACAGACCGACGGTCCCATGCAAGAAGGTCGTCAAATCGCGCAGGTAGCGATCGTCTCGTTTCGGTTAAGGAGAGATCCTCGGCGATCCTCCACCATCTCCAAGGACGCGAAAATCAAATGTCACTGTATGGCATTATTATTTTCTCTATAAAAGACGGAAATTGCCTTCGTGACAATATTAAGCAATATTGGTTCACATGAATGTAGGTGGTCGAATAGATGAACCATCGCATCGATTCGCACTACTTCTGGTGACGGAAATAGAAAACTTGTCGACGAGAAAAGGAATGAACGCCGAGAATGCATTTCGGATGCTGCCTTTTAGCCAATTGTTAATATTAATGTTTGTTATTAAGAAACTTCCGCTTTCTTTTACACCGAATAACTCTGAATTCAATAATATTGATGATAAGTGCACAATTGTTCCTCATATTACATATATAATGCAATATTCATTCTTTCAAATATCAATATATTTCATCTTCTCTTACATCATTCTCGCTTCTTTTTCCGAAAAGGAAAATAATCTCTAATAAATCTTTATCTCACATTGCATGTTTCCAATTTCTAATATATTATATACTTGTTGCATTTCTTATAATTGTTTATAATATTGTTGTCAATATTACATGTATGATGTTATAACTATTACATTTAAAGATAAATATATAAGAAATAATGATAAAAGTATATATATTATAATTAATAAACATTAAATAAAATATATAAAGCATGCTGTTATGTTATTAATACCGTTTCCGAATTGCATCTAGAGCTTTGCGTAAGCTTTCTGAAATTTGTGTCACACACATAAAATTATGAAGATTATTATATAGATACATTACATTATACTAAAACCATAAAAACTTTTAATAGAATCTCATATCAATTGTGTTCAATTTTAAGATAAATAGAATAAAAAGGGGGAAAAACCATTGAAACATGTGTCTAATCAATAATTCTTTAATTGAGCCATATATATTTTACAACTTTGTTGGACCTCATTTAATACGGCAAGTTATAAAAGTTATAGGAAAGATATATCGATCGATACACGAAACTTTTTGATTTCTTGGGAGCACTCTGTATTTCTTGACCTCCGATAACCATACACCGAACACAATCACACGTGGTGATCGACCATACGCTCCGGATGCATTTCGGGAACGGTCGTGGCGCCTCCGCCGACAACCACGATCGACAGTGATTGCATTGCACGTACCTGAGAGAATGCGACAATTACGTTTCCTAAAACTCAACGAACCCGCGCTCGAGGCACGCGCGCATTGGATGGACAGAAGACGCAGGTACTACGCGATGGCCCGTTTAACACCTGGCTGGATACGGACCTAAGGATACTCGGAGACTGGGCGCGGGAGTGTCCGTGTCATTTAACGTATGACGACGACAACGGCGACGGAAGAGTCGGTATACTAATCGTGCTTGCGAATTCAACCACGAACAACGAACAAACGAATTTACCGTGTGCGTGTATACATGTGGGTGTACGCTTGTACGTGATGATAGTTGTGCGTGAGAGAGCGGGTCGGTGTCCCTGCGTGACTAAGGTGTGCGTGTGCGTTTCCGAATGTGTGTTTTTATATATATATATATATATATATAATATATATGCGTGTGTAAATGTGTGGGTGTATGTGTGCCGATATATTTGCGGTTATATATTATACGTGTACATGTCAATCAATCGGAACTGAAGAGGAACTAAAACGGAAAGAAATGAAACTATAGCGAAAGAAGGGAGCAGACAAGCGGCCAGTAGCTCTTCTACCCCTGGGCTCGAGACGGAACTGGCCCGTGGGCCGCTTCGACAGGCTCGCGAGACCCCCGTCGGTGATGATCCCCTCAACGTTCCTCCCCCGCCGTTTGCCGTGTAACCCTCTTCTCTGCCCAACCACCGTCGATGTCGCCACCGCTCCGCTTGCCCTGCATCCTCGCTTCTCGCCGCCCCCGTTCTCACCCTCCCCCGTCATGAGTGCGTTTTCCTCCCCTCCGTGCCGCTCCGTGCATCCCCCTCGAGCCGGGCCGGGCACTTCGGGGTTGGACGAGAGCAGGGCGGTGGTCGTTGAACCAGGTATATAACGACTGTGACGTCTGCGTCGTGCCGGTTGCGCAGCGGTGAAACCGCCCTTACACGGCCGTGTTCTCGCTCTGCACCCCCCCTCCTCCTCCTCCTCCCACCCCCCTTCCTCCCGGCCTCTCGTTCTTCCCTCGTTCAGTGCGCGGGGTTGCAACCCCCATGCACCCTATCGTTACAGCGCAGCTCTCGGACGGTTCCCCAGGAGAAGCGACTAACCTCCACGAACCCGGGCGGCACGGGCGGCAAGGGGAAGACAGAGGGGGTGCAGAAAGCTGAGGGGGATGGATCTGTGCAACGGAGTCGACGTGTACGCGCGCCAGTGGATTAATATCGCGCTGGATTCGCTAGGGCTGAAATGATTTAATTCCAGCTTTTAATCCAAGCTTTTATCTACGCTTCGATATTAGATTATACATTGTCGGCGCCTCTTTTCCGCGTAGTTTCTTTTATCCGCCGCCACGAAAATGTTGCCAAGAAACCGGCCGACTTGTGCTTCTCTCGCTCCTTCTTGCCAAAATTGGCCGTCTTATTGCCCCAGCGAGAGATCTTACTGTTGAAATTGTCGATTATTCTCATCACGTTTACGTTTTTAATTTTGTTTCGCATTAAAAAATAAAAATTTCATTTTGCTGCAGCTCCATTAATTGTCTAATGCAAACCGGACGCACCGTAAATCGCAATATTTTCATCTTGTCTTGTTCCTGGTCTAAAAGAAATATAATAATTTTCGCTTCAAATAAGACTTGAATTGAATGGCATATTGAGAAATTTTCAACATCATGCTATTAAACGCGAAGAATAAATTAATGGAGAGAGATCTACAAAAAATTAATTCTTCAGATTTAAAATTAAAGTACTCCGTTTTTTTTAAATAATCCCAATGAACGTTATTACATATTTGAATAAAAAGATTCATTGAAAAAAGTCTGAGTTTGAAATAAAATGTAATACGAGTTTTCTTTTTATCTTCCTATCGAAATATAACGATAAATAAATAAGGAAGAAAATATCTCTAGAAAATGAGAACGGTAAGAAAAACAAATATCCATCAAAAGAAGAAAAAAATTAATTCTTTGAACCGTTTTTCTCTTAATGGGTCTTTTCTTAGACCCAAGAACTTCAAGCTCCAACCATCAGCTTCATTACCCTCAGGACGATCATCTTATTTACTACAAGATACTGCTGTCTTCGTGTTTTAGCATGAAGTTATTAATAGAATGAATGGGATCATTCATGTTAATTAAATTCAATCTCATATAAGAATATTACAAATATTGCTGAATTATATTATTACTCTATTTTTGTGATGGATTTTTAAATTATTCTAATGTTTCAGTTCCTGAATTATATCATTTTAATGCTATGTTGGAACTTATCGGACACTTTTTTTCCTTAACTTATTTGGAGTTTATTATCTCTTGCGTTAAATCGAACAAAAAGTAAACAATCTGTCTTCTTTCAAGTCATATCTTCATATACAATTATACATATATATATGTATGTATATATGCATAGTATATATGTATATACGTATATATAAGATTATATATACATACATATATACACACATCTTTGTTATATATTATGTAATATGTTATATTCTTATATTATTTTATTATGCTATTCATTATATATTTTACATACCTATGTATTAAATATATACTGTACGTAATTTTTATCCTAGATATATATACATTATTACAGTGTTTACTAACGTATATACTACACAAAAAAATATTATACAATATTATATTTTTTCAAATAAATATATAAGATATTTATACATTTATTAATATATGTATATTTATCTGAAATAAGTAGATTTATATTTTTATAGTAATTGTGTTCAATTTAAACATCATGCTGCCATCTAGCATAATCTTGTGAAATCTTCCAAGAGTTTTCCATTAAATCTTTATAAAGGGACATAACGGTAATTCTAATTGGATTTTCAAACGTTAAACAATATTATACAATAATATTTTTATTGGCTATATCATTTTTATGCACCTTTCTAATACATTGAATTAAGTATATAAATAAAATAAGTGTAAATAATTAAGCGTCAAAATTAAAATAATTAAAATAATTTTTGTATTTTTTTAGTATTGTTATACGGTTGTTTTATTTGTGTAGAAAAAACTTCAATCGACCTTTTCAGTTTCAAATGCAACGAAAAATGATTCTCATGCGATATCCAAGAGCGAATCAAAATTTTTTCACACGCTATAGTTAAGTGAAATTTTACTTTAAATAATTTTTGTCAAAATACAATTTTTCCTTAATAATTTTGACAGTTTTTTAATCTTAAAGGATAGTGCTTCAAAATATTTATATATATCGTATCATACACATATAAAATTTTATAAACTTACACATATACAGCTTATTTGATGACTCATAGGTATTGCTCGTTACTCTCACGCGCTTGTCTGTGAGGCAGTTGTAAGAATTTTTTAAATATCTTTGTGTTCCATAATTTATTGAGGAAAGATTTATAACTTTTTATTATCATTCACACACCCCCTAACAGCATAAATGTCGACAATCGACCGTAAGTCGATTTTGTTAAGGCCCTTCAGAGGTTGACTGTAAGTCGACTTTATACCTTACCTTAGAACATACTGGAACGCTATCATTGCCTATACCGCTAAAGGCCGTTACACGTACGAAAATTTTAGTAGTAATCGTAAGGTCTTAAGCAAATCGACTAATCACAATCAAGATTACGATCTCACATTTTAATACGCTAAACTGTGATTGGCCGATTTGCTTACGACCTTACGATTCTACTAAAATTTTTGTACATACGTGTGATGGCCTTATTGGTCACGTTCAACAGACTCAACTGTTGCGGAGCGGATCCGTGAGCGCTCGCTGCTATTGGTATATTATTTTAGATCATCCAATAGCAGCGAGCGCTCACGGATCCGCTCCGGAGTCTGCTGAACGCGACCAATGTATTGGGCTGAAGCCGAGAGAGAAAGGTATAGTGAAACTAAAATTCGCAATGCGCATGCCCAATTTCGTCAGGTGGTTCCATCCATTGGTTGGGTAACCGGAATGCAGAATAATGGAATGGATTGACGAACGGAACTGAGCATGCGCATTACGAATTTTAGTTTCACTATACCTTTCTTTCTCGCACCTATATCCCCGTCAGCCTAAGCGTTAGCTGGTCCAGTCTTTTAGTCAAAGGGTCCAGTAGTATATATCACACTAATATCTCACGCAGGCAGTGATGCACGCAGTTGCTTTATCTGTTAATTTTCGTATCATAAATTCGTCGTGATTAAGTGTCTATAAGCATTCGACGTTGTTTGTCGTGCCAATTACGTTACTGGTGGACTACTATTTCTTAAATCAGATTGCGCAGCTTTCATATAAAAGAAATACGACTCTGGAGCGCTATATTGGATTAAAAAATGGTAAAGAACTCAATTTAAAAATTTTTTTATCGTTTTCAGTATAGATTCTACCATACAAGCACGTATTATTAATGTATAACTTTAATCCTGTAATAATAAATATTGCGAAGAATATTACAACGTTGACCCGCCATCAGAGGTCTATAGATATTCGCAAAAATTCTCACAAGTGCTTTGATATGCGTATATCGTGTATATATAGAATCTCGATTTAAACAGGCGTCTAAGGTAGGCTTCCACTACAATGCCTTACTCGATGAGTCCAGTTAGTGGAAGTTGGGACGAAACGCCATAATTACGTGATATTCTTCGCAACATATAATATTAGATTAATTTAAAGATTTTAACGAAATTATTGGCCTTATCTCTTTACATTATTTGTTTAATACATATTGAGCCTTATTGCAAACATTTTAATCCTGTAAGATCGGCGTCACATGGAGCGAAAGTTACGGAACAGTGAGACCAATCAGAAAACAATGCTATCATTACTCTGCTTTCCTTTCTGCAATTAATTGTGATTGGTTTCACTGTTTCGTTCCGCTGTTCCATTCCGCTCCATGTGACTCCAGGGGGTCTATTCTTGAAAAGAAATGTATATGAAAATTTAGGAAAATACTACATTATACGTTACGTATTGTCGTACTACAGTATTGTCGTAGTCTTTCGTATACGTTTCTTTTCAAGAATGGAGCCCCTGTGGGCCTATTCTGTAACTTAACGACAATTCGGTATCGTTATCGTTAACTGTCGATGCGCAGGTTTTATACCATGTAAAATATCTGCGCAACGACATCCCTAGCTAGTAAAATTGTCGTTAAAAAGTTACAGAATAGGTCTAGGCCTTATTCTGTAACTGTTTTTACACGCCTACCGACAGTTGTCGATGTCGTTGCGCAAATATTTTGTATGACAAAAAAGCTGCGCAACACTGCACCGATAACTATCGATAGACGTGTAAAAACAGTTACAGAATAGCAGCTTAAAAGATTTTCGAATCTGTGAACAATGACAAAAAAAGTATAATAGGCCTTCTACAATAACCTAAGTTTTAAGTTTAAGTCATAAGAAATTGACCACTCACAGTTGATTATTCTTCTCACATTCGATTGTGATTGATCAATTTCTTATGACTTAATACTTAAAACTTAGGTAATGACTCTCTATTGTAGAAAGCCTATAATATTTACGATACAAAAATTATATGATTTAGTTAGTAATGCAGACGACTTTAGGATCCCCTTAACGCGTTTTTATTCTGTAAAAAAGAATTATATGGGGCGAGTTTTTTAATTTATCGCGTGATCAATCGCATGATGTACAGATGCAACATGTACTTTGCGCATCGTGCGATTGATCACGCGATGAATTAAAAGAACTCGCCCGTTATCGATACAATAGGTCTGTTTTCCGTAGCTGAACTATAGTGTACACTTTTAGAACTTGTAGAAAGCGCGAAAGAAAGTTCTAGTTCAGTCTAGTGCAGGAACAGGAAACGGACCATTTGATTCGAGTATTCCGGAAGACAAGATTTCGACCAATCATAACACGACGCAGGCGTAACCGACGCAATTTTCGAATTATATCCCTATGTCATGGTTAGGTTAGGTTCGAACGCCCGTTACTAGCGTGAAGTTTGGCGTTGACAGTACTTGCAACTCTGTGATCGAAGGACGGAGTATTGCATGTGTGCCCGTGTGTGTGTGTGCGTGTGTGGAGTGTGTGGCGTGTGGAGTTCTCCTTCGGTTTAGTAGCTCGCCATGTTTTTTACTGAGTGGGGTGTGTAGAAGAGCCGGGGTGAAAATCATCTCTCGAGGCATGCAGGTACGTCGCGAGTCTAGGATTGTTCCTTTTTTTTTTCTTATCATCCTCGACGAAACGCGCGGGCATCCGATCGCGCGGACGAACTCGCGCGCGTCACGACGTGGCTCGCACGTCGTCGTCGATGACTCGCATTTCGTAACGTCGTCACGCACGGGCCTTCGCTCTCTCGCTGGGCAGAGCTATGACTCAGGCGAAATTCTATAGCGCAATCGGCAAGGTTATTCGCGTTGTACATACGTACACCACCCCGCCTCCCCCCCCC
>NW_017280199.1:461864-509826 GCF_001594065.2 Cyphomyrmex costatus
CCCCCCCCCCCCCCCCCCCCCCCCCAGATCAAGGTCTCGCTGCCAGCGTCTCGTGCGCGCGGACACGCGGCCGCGCGTGGCGTCTCCTAAATTTGCTCCTCTCGGTCCCCAGGCACGCGTTCTCTGGCCTCCGCGACAACACTTGAGATATACGCCGTTGCTTTTATCGTACGCACGTATCTGTAGATAACGTTTCTTTAATTTAACGACCACTGTGTGATTTCGGACGCGATATCACCAATCTCCGATGTACGTACGATCCGTACGATTCCGTTTGGATATTGGGTTTTGTTTTTCTCGGCTTCTTGTGCATGCTGATGCAATTTATCACTGAACATTGCAGTGTTTGGCAAAGGTCGGCTGTATGTGTGTGTGTGTGTGTGTGTCTGTACATACATATGTATATACTTGACCATCTTGACATCTTGTGTTTCTTTAAATAGATACAAATAGACGTTAAAACGAATTGTTGTAACTAAATAACGTTCTTAGATATATATATATTCTTTTTTGTTCTTTCCTATACATTTTGAAGATATAATGTGAAAGTATACAAGTAAGGTAGATTTAAAGATTACTTTTGTTGTATTATTTAATTTTCTTATATAAATTACAATAGTATTATCGTGTAATGAATTGTAGACCAAATAATTTTTATTATGAGTATAATCACATAAATAAAGTAAAATATTACTTGAATGTATAGCATTATGGCCAGTATTCGTCCATTTATATTTTAAGACCATATAGTAATGTCTTGAGATGCTAATGTGGTTCGTCTCTTTCTAGCTGATAATCGATTCTTATATTTGAAATATCGTAAGCCAACCAGAGCTCTGCATTAACATCTTAGAACATTACTTAAGTCAGTCTTAAAATAATAGAATGGACTATGAATACCATCGTCTGATTAGTTTATATAACATCTTAAGACTATACTTAAGACTATCTTAAATATAAGAACTTTGAATACCAACCTATAAATGTTATTTATAAATAAACCAATGTGTTTTCTATAATTAACAATTACTTATACTGCTGTCACTTGTTACTTTTAGAGTCAAAATGGGAAGGAGACTATACTTGTTATCCTTCACTAAGACCTGCCAGCCTCACTTCAATATATCCGATATATCCACCACCCATGCACGAAAACTAAAGAATTTTTAAACAAGATTATTGAAACTACGAAACATTAAATAATATTTCTGGACAATTGAATAATTTAACGCGAAAAATTTTAAATAAAAAATACGAAAAAACGTTTGATAAATATTGATTAGTTCGGACAACGTAGTGGTGGATTACATAAAATTGAAACACTTAACGACAATAATAAAATACCGTAATACTGTACTGTACATAGGTGAGTTTGACATCTCATAGATTTTAAATGATCTAACATAAGCGCATTTTTCCCTAGTAACAGTAAGATATCATGATTTAATGAAAATTATATTATAATAAACATGTGACTATAATTTTCTAGGAGAGATGATCACCCTGGAGATAGTAAATTTGGTTAGAGTTCCTGGGTCTAGGAAAAAATCTATTAAGAGGGAATGAGGAACCCAGCCTTGCATTCGGTTGGGATAGCGACGTCCCCTGGAGGAGGCGAAGTCTTTGGCTCGAGGGCCGAGGAGGAGTTGCGCCAGTGGCTTGAGACACGCCTGGACGCATTGGGGATTAACCCAGTTGCGCACTCGCGATTTGTACTCAGCCTATTGCGCCGCCCCGACTCGGCCCTAAGTCCTCCAGAAGAGGCAATTGAGTTGGGTAGAGACATAGGACGTCGCATAGGATGTGCCCGACTTAAAGCAAAGCTGCCAACGCATGGTAATGGGGAACAACGACAAGCTGTTGTGCAATGTCTAACGAATGCTGCTGATAACGTAAGTTTTAGATATAATTTTTTACATGGAATATATATATATATATATATAATTTCTAATTTTTTATTTCCTAATTTACATTACATGATAATATAAATTACATAATAAATTAATAATAATGAAATAATATGTATAAAAAATATTTTTGATGCACAATAGAAATGCGGAGTAGATGCTCTAATTGATGAACTGTGCATAAAACTGAAAGAATTAGAAGGGGGCTCATATGATGAAAGAGAAGAATCCGAGAAATTTTGTGATGAGCTCAAAACAAATTTAGAAGCACTCACACTTCGTGACAACTTCGCTCTGCAATACTACGCAGCATTTCATAAAGACTTCTGCACAGAAGTATCTTTCATAAAGACTTCTGCACAGAAAGATATAAACTTTGCCAACAGCAACAACAATAAAAACTACGGAATTAATTTGCACAATATAAATAACATCGCTCGAAATAAGACTAAAATGTCTATCGTATGTATTAAAATATTTTTTTATTCTTTTTAAATTTTGTGTAGTTACACCAATATGATGAATTTTTTTCTTTTTCAGAACATCGAATCACATAGATCAGAAGATAAAGAAAGCTTTGGATTTGTCAAATCAATGGAACGGGAAAGGGAAAAGGAACTCGATCAGTTGAAATTAGCGCAATTAAAAGCAAAGTTTGATAGCTTAGAAACACTTTGGAATTCAGCACCAGGCAATGCACAGGACACATCTTCAATATGGGCAGCTCCATCACTATCTATTCCTTCTAAACCTCTTTGGCCCACAGACCCTACCAGGACAATCTTCACTTTACCCACTTCAGATAATGGCTATGCTACTGACACATCAAACCAAGAATCAATTATTGACGAATCACCGCTTATTCCATGGGATATTGATCTAATCAGCATTGAAGATAATGCAGATGAATGTAGCAATAAAGATAAAGAAGGTATCAAATATCAATTTATAATATAATGTATTAAAATTTAAGATTTATATCAAAATAATACTTATATAAGTGAAAAATCTTAGATTTGAAATTTTCTTATTAGCTTAGATTTTTATGTTAGTAATTTATTGCAGATTACAATATAAGTTGGTTAGATTCGTTTACGGATGGACCCTGGTGCTGTAAAGGAATTAAAACTACCTTTTCTACAAACACCTACTGGTGTTGTCCCAAAGCTCCGCTGTCCATAGATCCCTCTTTCTTTTCAGCATCATTTAAAACTCCGCTTGAAGTTAGCAAGGAATCTCGTTCGAGTCTAAAGGTAAACAGCCTTCCAGAACCAGACGAGGATCTATTGACTTCCGCACGTACTCACTTTCGTCCGATAAAGGACGATGGTCACTGGGCAGATGGCACGACGTTTCCTGTGAACAATACAGTAGAACGCGTCGCTTATCGCAGATCTGAGTCAGGAAATTTACTATATCTTCCTGGCGGAGAAAGCCCTTATATGGAGTACCGGGAGAATGACACGGTAGCATTGCCCGCGTCTACGAATTTAACGCTAAAGTTTCGAGTGCGTCAGTGCGACAAGAGCGTTCAAACTGAGCCCGTACGATCTCCGGTCAAACGCCGCATTCTCTCCGAACAAGATAATTTTCACTATTCTCCAGTCGGAGCTGAAGATGTCATTTTACAAGAACAAGAAGATATCGAAAAAGATTCTTTTGCTTTGGATCAACTTAGCTGGATACAATCGAGTGTACTACCTCTGTATAATGATAGAAAAAGGTAATAAACATCGTTGAAATGCAACATTGCAAGCGCGTCAGTTAACAAAACGTATGATATCGCGTTATAAGAGAATGTAATATTGCGAACCAGTAAGAGAAGAGTGACTTTATATAAACTAAACAATTTTTTTCTTATTATTATAAATAGGTGAGAAATCAGCATTATCGAGTTTAAATACGAAATTTACAATAACATGTGTATGATCTACAATTGTCATATAAGAGAAAAAAGTCAATATTTATTCAAAATTTATATAATACCAAAAATAAGTATTGATATATGTGTAATTTGTTCTAAGTAGAACTTTAATGGAAACACACAACACAATTAAAAAATACAATATCTTATTTTCATATCAAAGTTTCTCCCAAGAAAATATTCAAATGATTCTAACTCTTAAAAAAAATTAGAATTAGTTTCTTTTTAAGAAAAGATATGTAAAAAATATTTAATAATTAAAAAATGCTAAAAGCGAGCGAAATATAACAACGATTTTGCTATAGTAATGTCTTAGTCTTAGGCTTATACTTGAAATTCCAAGATATATTGTTTATATACAAATTTTACGGCACAATTTAATCTTGTCATATTACCGTTGTATCTAATTGTGTACTACATGGTATCTTTTTTCCGATAGAAGACACAGTAGCAGCTTCGGATGCCAGCCACTGAGGAGTTTGCGTCCATTGACCTTGTGAACCGGATAATGTGTAAGAGGGAGCTGCTAAATAATATACTATATGACTGGAGATTTGAGGTTTAGCTATACTTTTTTTTCGCAAGATAAAAAAGCAATTGATAGGATTGTGAATGGGGGTCCTCTTGGCATGTGGAATTTGTTATGCATGTATCCAAGAAGGCATGAGTAAACCCCATCGTCACTCGTAATAAGCAACATGCAATCGAAAACACAAAGCAAAACACGAGAATATTAACTATTCATTTAGGTAATTAATATTAACCCTTTGAGAGAGTAAGAGGAAAGGAACACAAAATAAGAAAAAAAGTGTATATGTTACACACAACGTTTCACGTTGCAAGAACGTTGAAAATGTAGTCCACGCTATTTCAGTTGTAGGTTGATAATTACTTTGTGATTTTTGAAGAGAGAGAGAGCTTAGTACGCTGATTTTGTAGAAAATTATAGCAAGGTTGTTGTATCACCCGACGTGCAGGCTAAGAGTATCTACTTATTCGAATATTGAAAAGAAAAAGAATCAAAAGTTATGAATCAGTGACCAATCAGAGACTAATCAGAAAGGACAGTTGAGTACTTATTTGAACGCCGCACGGTTGCAAATCGGGTATTTAATTAAAGTGCTGTTCTATTTTCTTGTTGTTTTTCGTAATTATTAATGGATTATCTTAATCATATTTCCCTATAATTATGATTTAACTCCCTAGAAGATTAATATAACCCTCTTCCAGAATCCTTTCCTTCTCCCATGTTCCAAATATCCTTGTATCCATTGCTTTCCCTGTGCTCACCCTAAGGAAATCGAATAACCGAGAACGTACGTGTAAAAAAAAAATCGTGTAATTTGAAAACACGCGCTTACCTTTCATAAGGTATGCGAAAAAAAATACAAAAAATGTTACTTTAGTATGCAGATGCCTTTGAAACGAATGTTGAATGATGTTAATGCGTCGAAGGAATGTGTCACTTATAAACAACTCTGTCTTTAGGAAATACGGTATCGTGAAAGGAATGTAAAAAAATGCATTGTAAAAATAAAGAAAAAAGGACGTTCTTCGTCTTTTGGCGAAATAATGTACGGAAAAGGTAAATAAAGGCATTGCAAAAATGAAAATTGTATGAAGTTTTAAAACTTCCATTCCCATGCATTTATTTATTTTTCTCTTTCTTTCTCTTTCTACCCAAGAATTTCACAATTACATTTTTCTTTAAAGTTATCTAGCATCACAAATACTTATCGCAGAATACATATATGCTAAAAACATGCAAATGAATTTTATGAAAATGTTAACTGTATTTTATGATATTGTAATACCTTTACTGTGCGTCACACCGATATGAAAATTCATGAATCTTCATGAATTTTATCTATAATATCTTATTAATATACAAAATTGACATGGGCGTCTAGAATCGCTTTTATTCCTTTGTGCGACAGCTTTATACTTATTCTCTATATTCTACAAACGAATCCTTCCTGACAATTAGAACTTAAAATCTCGATCTAAATTGCGAGATTGTTTGAAACCCATGTGTAGGAGCAGGATGCAAATTAAATCGAATCGGCTTCATTGTCATTTTCGTTTTTGGAGGAGTAGCTTGATGTAACTCGCTAACTTTTGTATGGTGCCGATAATACCAATACTCGAAGGCTAACGTGAGACAAGCGAAGATGATACCCACGAAGATTACGAGAAACACTCCACCAATATTGTGAATACTGATACCGTCGCTTTGATCATTTTTTAGGTCACAATTCTTTTTGACGGGGTTGTACTTCCACCATCTGTCCTTCAACTTCTCCAATCTCCTCTTGTTCAACAGTATGAGAATCCTACAGGAAAAGATTGATTTAAAGGTGTTTGTTTTTTTTTTTACGGAAAAAAAAAAGATAAACGTCCTTTTACGTACGCGTTGTTAAATTGATCCTTTAACGGTGATCCTTGTTGGACAGCGATAGCGTACGGTTTCCTTGAAAATTCCTCTCCGATTTGGGTCAAATCGCAATTTGTCATGACAAGGTACTTGATGGTCGAAGCGTCTTCGATAAAAGCGAATTCGTTATTCTGGTACTGACCCTCCTGTCGAATTCGTCTTAATGCTTCATCGATATCGGCCGGAAAACCAGTCTCTTTCATAGCTTGGAACATTTTTGTATATTTGTCACTAACAGGATAATCCCAGACAGCTAGTTTCGCTCTTTCTACATCTGACAAGCTATCGTTTAGGCTCATATCTTTCCAAATTCTGTGATAATGTAAAATATGTTTTAAAAAATTGCACATATATAAAGATCTGATTTGATAATTAATCACTTACTCGTAAAAACGCAACTCGATGTCCGCCATCCTGTGGAAGTAAGAGTACGCCGGTGAATTTATGATAGGAGCATACTGTATTTTATACTGTTTGCTTAGGTCATCCAAATTCTCGATGGGTATCTCCAACCTGGATACTGTAAGGAAAGCCGCCAAGTTAGCCGTGTAGGATGCGATGATGATGAACCCGAAGAGCCACCATGTAGCCGCCACCAATCTTCCAGATAAATTTTTCGGCGCCTCTCCGCCACCCTGGGGAGTCAAGGAGGTCATACAAAACCAGAAGCACTCCCTGAGATTAAACTCCCTTTTCTCGTCGTCGTCTTTATACTTGTCACGGTTATTTTGATAGCTATACGGCGACCAACGGTCGAACAGCCACATGAGGAAGCTAGTGAAGAAATAAGCCGCCAGTATGCAGAACCAGACATCGTTCTCCAGCACTGTGAGGAACTTGAAGAGCGACGTCGACGTCTTCGTTTTCTGCATCATAATCGTCAGGCCGACCAAATCGTAAAAGGGTACCGTGAAATCCACGACTTTTTCTCGTTCTGCCATGACCCAGAGCGAGCTCAGGGCGATGTCGGCGCGTTTGTCTATCAGTTCCTTCATCATTCCGTTCCAGCTACCATTCTCTTTCAACGAGCCGTACTCGCCGTCCTCTACCTCATGTATCTCGTACTCGAACGGCACGCTCTCACGAATCGCGTCTAGCAGGTCCATGCAGAAGCCGTACCATTTATCGGTTTCATTATTATACATCATGAAGGGTGGATGTTGCACGGCAACAATCCTATAACTCGTCACTGCGGTGTTATTCATGATCTTATCACTGGTGACCTTCGCAGAAAACAAATTCTCTCGATAGGTGAAGAATGACACGGAACGTAAAATCAACACGGAGTAACGTCGAACTACCTCTGAGGTACTCCGAAGAGTGTGAAAGAAGTGGTGCGAAGCACAAAATGAGTGAAACTAAATGCGCAAAAAGGGTACGCTTTCGTGACGCTTACGTGGCGCGATATAATAAAAGAGTAAATAAAAGTATATACGACACTTTTGCCACCTTGAACTTTTCCCAGGACAGATAAGCGAACGTCATTAGGGAACGAACGACAGTATGGCAGATATGGCGGTGAGATATTAATGAAAAAACAGCTTACGTTGGAGGAATTTCTTTTTTCGATAAAATTGCATCCTTTTCAACGAATATTATAATTTTATGATATTTATATATATTTATATTAATATTTATATTAATACTCTTTGCGGGAGGGCAGTTCAATACAAAATCGGCTTAAAAGTAAGCTCGAGTTTCAGCGCTATTTATTTACCAGTTATCATACGAACGCAATCCAGATTAAACGTGACTCGCCAACAAATGAATATCCAAGAAGAGCTCAATAAATTCCGACAATTTGATGCAATCCCAATTCAATATTATAGTCATTTGTTTTTACGAGGTTGCAATTTCCAAATCTACCCAAGTAAGAGGGTAGTATATAATATAAATGAGAAAAGAAATACATGAACCATCGATCGCATAAACGTCGCTCGGTCAGGCACGACGGTCAAGCGTGATCAATAATCCTTGGGTACATGGCCACTCAAGAATTGGAAGAAAAATCGAAGAAGCCACAATCGTTGAAGAAAATTACTTGTGATATACGGAATTCCTTTATTTTTGCAGCAATTGATTTCATCAAATAGATTACGAATAATTAGGAAGTTAATATATATCCATGGACGTAGCCAGGATTTTATTTAGGGGTGGAAGGAAGAGGGTCAAATTAGAGTTGAAACTTTGGAACCCGAAAAAGAGGGAGGATGATCGAGTGATATGAATCAGTGGACTTATTTTGTCATTACGTATTTAACAGTCGATATCACAAATCTGTACTTCTCATTCCAACGTTTATCATCTAATTTGTCAATTTAAGGATTATTGATTTGAATGATATATTTATTACAGCATTGATTTTATCAATTTGGGAATTAGATAAACCATGACGGTGTAAAATTATTGTGATACAACGTTTCACTGAAACTTTTTTTTCGACTAAATATATATTGATGACATAACGAAAGTGCTTTATTTTATATTTTACATTACATGTTAATGTTTGTCAATGATATTGATATAAGAACCCAAAAACCGAATGGTCGAAACGTATATCAAATTTGCTAAGATATTGTAATAAAGGAATTTTACACATTTTAATAACTTGTATCGAGTCCGATAGGTATTATACTTCAATTATTTTTTGTTTTATATTATTATTTTTAATTAATTACTAACAGGTTAAGCGCACATATTAAATGTACTAATTTACTTTATTTTCTCTTAAAACTATAAACTGATTTTTCGAAGTGGAAAAACTTAAATTGATAGCCGTTCTTGTGGATTCTCAAAAAATCTTTCTATAACTTTCTTTTACTACCAATTTTTTCTTCTTTTTCTAAAATTTGTTTCTTGCGTGAATAAGTGGTTTGAATTATTTTTGTTATTTAAAATTTAGAGAGGGGCTCCCCCCCCCTATCCTTACTTGGCTAGATTCTTGTACATATCTCTTAGTATATCGACCTTCAACATTTTCACGTAATATATTTACGTTTTATTTCAAGCACTACAGCTTACCTGCAAGGGCATCTCGATACCCGCCTGCCAATCTCCGCCCTCCTCTTTTAACGTAATCTTTTCTCGTTCAATGTTTATCATATATATAATCATCTTAAAGTCCGCATGATGTTCTCCATTTTTCTTGCCCCAACTAATACCGGCGTATGTCGGCGTCATGTTCTTTGAGACTGCCATCAGTTTAGCTAGGAAATTCAGACCTCTCGTCGGTGTGTTTGTCTCATCGTAGCTATTGCAGTCGATGTGATGAGGTTCCAAGGGCCACTCGCCAGTGTCCAAAGCGGACTTCATCGCGCTGACACCCAACAGAGTTAAATCGTAATAAAAGGCGGATGTGATGAGCGGTTTCGGTAATTTCGCCTTTATAACAGATTCTGCTTGATTTTCATCGCTCACCGTCGGCATTTCCGGTTTTAGCAACAATATGGTGATGTTCTCACACGCGCAGCTCGGCCACATTTCTTCGTCCAGAGTCAAAACGAACCAACCGTACTTTCGTCCGGTGAAGCTCAATGAGTTCCCAGCATTCAATAGCATATTGGTAGAACTTTCGTCGCCGAGTAGGAAATAGTTTACTACGTCCAAGTCTCGTAATTTTGACAATTGCTCCTTTACGTAATCGTTTGCATTCTGCAAACCGTTGATGACGTGTCTGGTCGGCACGTTCAGCAGTAAACTTTTATACTTGTGGATCATAATGAAATCCTTTTTGTCGTAGAGGATGCCGGCATTGGTGATGTTCATCTGAATCGCCAATTGACGGATTGCTTCAGGCACAAGATCATTCGGTGACATTACCTAAAATAAAATATCGAGCCACGAGAAACAACAAAAATATCTGAAGAATTTTGTAAACCTAGAAGAGACTATAGATTACTTTTTTATAGAATAAAATTCTGACTTGAAATTTATTATGTTATACCTTGCTTGTATTTCTGACTGAGCTATACAAAACAAGATATATAAACAATATTAAAATATCGTATAGACGTGATGTGAACATACAACAGTCAAAAAATAAAAGCTAAGCGGTCAAGTTTGTGTCATCTTTAGTGTTGAAACAATTCCATACGAATTCAATAAATTTTATACACCACAAAAATCAAATATCAAAAATGTGTATATAAAAATTATAATATACTACTCGAAACAGGTCGAATATATTTTACGTTACAATATCATATATATCAGTGAATATATTTATAAAAAAATACACCCAACTTAGGCGTTGGTGGTCCGAAATGATCGACATTCAAATTATCCAACACCTAAATAAACCTTCATCTTGAGAATTAATAATGCTCTACTTGAGTGTTATTTTGGACCTTTATTGTTTAATTGAGTATATATTTTTGTAAAAAATCCTGTCCTTCGCTGCCAGAACTTTTACCAGGACAGCCATAATTGCATAATTGTTACCTGGATCAAATAGTTTTTTTGATCAAGGTCCAGCTCTCTCCAGTAGCGAATATCGCCTTCCTGGCCAAATTGGGCGGATAAAGTCGGAACCCCCATGGCCGCGGTGAACGAACTCGAAGCTTCGGCACCCAGGTCGGCCATCGTCATATCTAGAATCAGATCCGGGACAGTCGCGCCGCCTTTACTGATAGCTGAGCTCCATACGTTGCATATAGTCTCGAGACTGTCAGCGGAATCGCTCTCGTTGATTTGTACGGACCACACATTGCCCAGGTGACCCGGATACTTTTCTCCCAGAGTCTTCAAAGCGCTGGTCACGCTTACATTCGCCGCTTCATTCTTCCAACCATTAATTATAACTAATTGGGGAAAAAGCATTGCGCCGACGCGACGTGCGGCATGCAAGAAAAAAGAGAAAGCAAAACCAAGTCAGACGATTAATCTTAAGACGTAACACCTTAGGGTGTTCTACTGCCTTAAATAACTCGAATCGTTAATGAGAAACTACAACCACGCGCTGCGAGACAAAAGCAGTTATCGCGCATCGGATCGCTTGAAAAGCGTAATGGACTGGCCTAAAAAGCTGCTTCTCGCCTTCGCAAATGGAATCTTTTCTTTCGTATATGTATATGGAGAGTGTAGATTTGTGTCTTCTTTCAACGACACAGAGATGCTGTCCAGTAACAATACGTCATTATATATATATCGATCGATATTGTATCGTTATCGCGCTCTAAGCAAGATTTTCCGCAATTAAAACTTTTCCACACAAAACGAAACTTACAAACATTCACCGGTCTCGATTGAATCGGTTTCTGTGTAGGACCATCTGACGTTTCTTCTACCCCGTAAACCGTAAAAGTTGTCGATAGAACGTATAGCATACAAATCTTCACGATACAACAGTCGGATATCATGATCGCGATCGAGCGAGGGTCTTTCGAATAACTGAAACTCGCGCTTCGAGTGAGCAAGATTCGAGGGAAATGGCAAAGATAATCGCAGCTCGGTCTGAGCGCGGAAGATATTTTCGATACAAATCGAAGCTTCGAGTGTTACGCAATATCACTTATGGGCTGTCTTTTCGCTTATCCTCCCGAGGGACATTGGAAGTGCAGTTCAGTTTCAGTTCGTTGATGGCGCAAAAGTTCGTCGCTAAGGAAACTCGGCAATAGTCCTTTTGTGAGATTAACTGCAACTGCGTCTATATTGAGCTTAATATCGTTAATACGGTCTCGAAGCGAGCGTGTGTGGAGAACTGGGACGCCGGACTGGAGGCACGGCCTTCGCGGTCCAGTTACGCGCGACTCGAGGGTGGAAACCTCGACGGTAGCCGCGCCGCCGTTATGGCATCGCCGGGAAACTTCCTCCCAGGGGAATTCTTTTCGGATCCGCCATACACGACTGGAAATTCAAAGCGGATATTGCGCGTAGAAAGCGGTCAGCTGTCTACTGACAGGTTCGCTCGCAGTCGGCTTCGCTCCAGGGTGTCCTACGGTTTATTTGTGTTTGCCCATCGGTTGCCGCGGGGATGACCCTAATCAATCGTAGTCAGCACATGTGTGACCAGCGCGTGTCTGTCATCTCCTCCTTTTAACGAAAATTTGACGAACATTCGCATTTATTATCGTGTGCACCACGATACTCTGGACTATGCGAACGACGTAGCTCTTTGTCAGGGCAATTCCATGCAAATCGTCAATATGTGACCTTATCCCTTATGACTGGTCTCATCGTCGCTGATGAAACGAATTGCATTAATTATTTCGATTGGGAATGCTCATTTACGTGATAACGTGATACAAGGGCAATGACACAGGATTGACACGTGAAACCAGGCCGGAAAATTGAATTCGTTCGAGTCAAAGCGATCGAGGACGATTTGCACACGTCGAAAGAGTGCCTGTATACGGAAGAAGAGAACGATCGAGGATTTGCATTTACGCAGTGGTTTGATGCAATCGATCACTTCCATTTCATTTATTTCGTGTTTTTTTCTGAAATCGATTTAACCTGTTCGAAGGACTCCATTCAGCTAAGTAACTACTTGTTAAAAATAGAGAAACGTTTACGCACCTTACGTGTTATATGTTTCTTTGTACACATTTCGCTTTATCGCAAGGATATCAGAGATTATAGAAAATAATACTTGAGGCGATTTTTATAAGCCTCGCAAAAATTATATACTAATATATAACGATAGAAATAAAAGCACAAAAGGACTCAGTTATATCATACATATATAATGCAGATTCGACAAAGCATTTAATTAACGTATTTATATGTATTATATGTATTTCATATATATCATATACATACAGCTTCTTAGAGATTCCGAAATGAAAGAAACAGATCGCTAGGAAGGCACGGGATAACTTTTTTATTTATTCAGGACAGAGTCGAGACAGGAATCGAATGTTACGCGACATCTCGTATGACATTTCTGTTAATATGTATAACTGCCATCGGGATGAATTTCACTTGTGACGGTGATTTATAATCCGTTAGAGTGCATTCCGCTCAAGTATTCAGTTTATGTATACTACAAAGCGAGATTACTTTGTCAAGGTGCGTGACTTCCCGGCACTCTTGATATCTTTTTTCCGACGTGTTTGGTTTCTCATTTCAACGAGATTTATTTTACGTATATTATCACGTGGAGTTGTATTATATTTACGACCCTTCCCTCCAAAATGATAAAAAATTTATTGAAATATTATAAGATATAATATTTTTTCTAAGTAAACGCATTAATTTTTTTTCCATTATATTGTGTACGCGTTTCAATAATTTTAAAATCAGATGACATAATCAAAAGTTACTCTCTCTCTCTCTCTTTTACATGACATCACAAACTTACTCAATCGGAGTTTACACTTCTTACATGCAAATCGACCAGCTGCAAAATAGTCAAAAACCACATTCTGTGGTCCACTAGTATATAATATTGCTCGATACGAAGTAAACTCTGTCCTTGACACACATGCAAACTACCGTGGTTAACGAGCAAACGGGATTACGAATCTCGAAATGTATAATTTAAGCACAATCAACTCGAAACCTTGTAATAATATCTAACTCCATCTGTGCCACGTTCAAGGCGTGAGATACGCGCAGATATCGTGTGCGACGGTACCGAATGCTATGCTATTACATCTCAATTATTATTATTACTATTATTATTACTCTAATTATTATAAAATCTGAGATTTTTATGTTAGATAAGAAGCTAAGAGTAATATGGACTTTACATATATTTTACGTATCTGAGGATTTCAGGTTGAATTAATTTTTACCTCAACTTTTTGACATTTAAATTTTTGACGGCGCGATGAAAATATCTCACAAAATTAAATAAAATTATATTATTCTTCAGTATACCCTTCCACGTGCGAAATTTACTTTGATGTCTACTTTTTAATTTAAGTATTCAGTTTTTTCAGCAACATTTTCGCCGTTTTTATTTTTATGAGCAGTTGTTACCTTTTTTATGTTTCTTGTGACCACGATAGTAATGTATGAATAATATAACACAAGGAACGTACGTTCTAATGTAAGTGCGAGTAAAAATGTTGCCGTCGTATCATGAAGCATAAATCTTCAATCAATGTCGTTTCTATTTGAATATTACGTTCTCATTTGATTTTCATATCTTCCCCCCTTTTGTATTTTTTTCATTACATTTCTCGAAGGTTATTGTTTATGTTGGAGATTAAGAGGTGGATGAAAGTCATATTGATGATATTCAAATGACGATACTTTATTATTAACTATATTGAGACAAATATGACTGTACTGGACGAGCTCACACAGTGTTCTGATTAAACTTAAATCTATATAATCGGTGATTACTCTCTAATGAGTCGACATCTGGCGAGAGTGCGCTAGTAAAAACGGATGATCTGTGATCGATTAATGTTCGATCGGTTTGTTTGCTATAGCTAATACATAGCTGTCCTTACAGTTTATAAAATTTTGTAGGCGTGAATGCAATAATAAAAAACAATATTATGAAATTGTTTTGCTATTCATTCTTTATATAACATGATATTTGAACGTTTTCTTTCAGTAAAGTAAATATTATTATCAAAAGGTATATTTTTATAAATCATTTTGTATCTTGTTATTAAAGATACATGAGCTTGCTTGTTAAACCTGCTTGATACTTTAACGTAATTATACGTGAGTTATATTTCTGACATCTTATTATACTTCAACTTTCATTGTTGCCTCTTCGATGATTTACTGTTAAATAAAGATGAATGATATTCTATATTTACATTTTTTAAATAAAGATAAATGCAAAACATTTTTCAATTATAAAACAATTTGCGTTAATATAATAATGTGTACAGCATTTATACACATTTTACGAAATTATAAATCCAGAGTGACTTGGATATTCTATATAAGTAAAGAGGGGTTAATGAGGATTCATTTTTAACTCCAAAGGTGACGTGGCCGACGTGGATCTATTTCACTTCTTATATATATGTATATGTATAGCGTTGCATAACGAAAATTCTGATAAATAAAAATAATTCAACTTTTTCTGTAAAGTAATGGATTCTTGTATCTATTATTGTATAATAATAATTTTTTATAAAAATGTAAAAATTCAATCTTTTTACATTACATCTGCAAAAATTTTAATTATTTCTTAAAATAAATTTAGTGAATATTTATTCTTTTTTTATATAAATTTTTATGTCAATTTGGTTTCTTAAAATTGATATTAATACCTTTTAATCAATATATAAATGAGTTTCACAGTGACAGGTCCAGGTATCAAAAATCTGTGTTACAGATTTTGACATTAGCTCGAGAATTAATAACAAACTTGCTAAATTCCTGATTCAATCATAATTTGTTAGTACAAAAGTATGTAATCTGCTTCGCAATTCTTCGCACATTGTTCGCAGCTTTCATATTGGAGTGGAAGCCTACTTTCTTCATCACGTTATAAATCTTCGTATACGTCTTCTCGACCGAGTATTCCCAGTTAGCTTGCCCTTTTCATAATCTGACGTACTTCCGTTCAAACTCATCTGTCTCCACAGACATTCTCGCGATTACTAAGGGTGTCCAACTAAAAGCAGCTCCACTATGATTGATTTACTCTTTTTACTTGGGTGAGATGAGCAAACTTATCCCTCGTTGTTCAAACGAGAGATAAAGAGGTCATTTGTGATGAGTATTAATTAAACGTTGAACATGCCTTTCTTCCTTCCTTTGATTCTGTCGTAGTATTTATAAACCACACCAAGTTTTAATCATTTTCACGCGTGAAAGTTGCAAATGCGTTGGCTAACTATAATCACCTTAACGACAAAAAAGATAACACGGATTAATATCAAGCGAATAAGCTAGCTTATGTTGAATTTCAAATATTTATAGTACGTTGCTGCGAGATACGTTGTTATGTGTAATTAGAATAATCTCGGTTACGAGATTATTAATTAAATTTGCCAATATCGACAAATTTAATGCTTTTAAACAATTCATCTGTATTATATCAGATTCAAAATACGATATATAGCTTTATATATTGAATTATAATTTATTAAAACGAAACTGGTTATATATCGTATTTCAAGGCAATTTAATTCGCAGGTAACTTGATCGACCATGTACAAATTTCGTATTATTTCAATTATTATCTTTTGATTTTAATGAATAATAATATTAATTATTGAAACATGGTATATATAGAGAAAATACGAAAATCTTTAATTAATTTTTTCTTATACACATATAAATAAAAACTCTTCTAAATTTTTGTAACACATGCATTGTAACATATTTGCGGTATTTTTCTCTGACGTAAACATAAATAAATAAAGAAAAAGAGAGAAGAGACCGTAATGTAATATACATAAACTAGGCATATTTTTACCTTTTAATATTTATGTTCCGTTAAAAATCACAACATATTGAATTGCATCAGCATCCTTTTTCCACTTGATACTTTAAAGAGAGAGCAAGAGAAAGCGATGCGGATCAAGTTTCCTCACTTTTTCTAAACAGATAGTGACGTAGGAAATCGCAAAGTATTACTTTTATGGATATAAACGATACCGTAGCAGATATTACACAATCGATACTGTTATCCGTTGTCAGGATTCTAATAATTCTTTGTCGAAAAATTTTTTCTGTATCTCTGGAAATATCGATTTGATTTGTGACCTCTATCGATCTGTTGTGCATATTGTCAGTTTCTCTAGAAAAGTTATATAAACTCACCGTTTTTTAATTTATTAAACAGCACGTAGTCTTATTAAAATTCATATTGTTAATTAACTGTTTTAATTAATAATAATTTTCCTCGTTAAATTAATAATAAGAATGTAAAGAATATTTCTCGATGTTCACATATGCTGATATTCAGAATTATTAAGAAAAGAACCTAATTATTGCTTCACTTTATTTAGTTGGACAGAATTTATCATTTATTAAATAGCATGGAACATTCCACATTGTGAAATTCATAATGTCAAATTATTCTCAATTGAAATTATTTTTAATCATGTCTATATAAATTGCCTCTTTAGTCGCCTACTCAATATGTCATTAATTTGACTAAAACAATGGAATTAATTAATTTAACTCAAGAAAATATATCAAATTTTACTAAATTTAGTTTATTATTTACTAAGTGCGTACATTAATGTAATGGACGTTTACTTTGAAATTAATTATAAAAATGGATTGGTTTACATTTTAACACATAGCTGCACAGGGAAGTTAAAAATAACAAAATGCTATACTCAAGGGATTGGATTATTATTGTTTCTTCGATATATAACAGTATATTTTTCCAAGTATCGGATCAGCGAATTAAAAAGTATTCGATTTGGTCCTGCTTTCTGAGATTGTCCATCCTGATGTGCTACTCCAGTCAGTACGTTGTCAGATCCGAAGCGAGAATGTACATGTATCGCCAGGATGAAAGACGACCACCGATTTACTGGACAGATTCTTGGGTATCGAACCGCAATTCTGCGGCACGATCGACATCAGGCAAAACCAGAAGCATTTCCTCAAACTCGCGAAACGCGGATATTTCCCGGGTGCATTTCCGTAACGCGAGAGCGAATAATTCTCGAACAGATATACCAAGATCGACGTGACAAGAAGCGCTATGGAGAAATTCAGCTACGTGGTGATCGCAAGGATCGTGAGAAATCATAGGAATAAGGTGGCCACTTGGGTTTTCGATCGTGATACCGTTATCTTTGTAGTACAGTATGGTGAAGTTCATTACCTATTCACGAGGGAAGGGAATCTTTAGAACATATTGCTTCTGCGAACATATACATACCAAGCAGTTATTATACGCTTCGTGTATTTATTGATGTAACAATTGGTGATAATTTAAGATCATAATTATACTCCATTTAAATAATTAATTATTTCTAAGGATCGCCACTGCTTCATCCTATATATGTCGTTAATTTGATTAGATTATTACAAAGATGGAATTAAACAATTTAACTTGAAAAAATGTATTAAATTTACCTCAAAAAAATATTATTTAAATATATACGTTGATACAGATGTTGTTTACGTTGGAATTAATCACAAAAACGGGTCAACGTACATTTTGATATATGGAAGTTGAAAACAACAAAATATTATTAAACTCAAAGAATCAGGTTGCCATTACTGTTTTGTATCTCATAATTTATGTTTTTTTTATAACGGTTTAGCTTTCCATTTATGTGCCATTTAGTTATTAGGTGTGTAACAGAAGTCATCTCGTTAGATTCTCATGCGTCATAATCAAAACCTGCTCTTTCGCATTCAAGAGATCGATGCAATAATCGTAAAAGGTATTGCAGCTGCTGTTGTATGTACATAACAAACAGCGCATAAACGGTCATTACTACGTGATGCAGCGACCTCGTGGTAACATTCATCTTACGGGCTTTCAAGCCCGCTAATTGCGTTGGAAACACTCGCGTGAGATCTCTGTAACTTCATACAACCCGTCCCGGTTATTGCATTTTAACTAATCCCCATTTATAAAGCTGCACCAACTAATTAGTGATGTATATATATATATATTAATTTATAGGACATTGAACGTACAAAATGACAATATAATGTATTTCTCAAAATTAGTAATTAATCTGGAAATTAAAAAGCTTGAATGATATCCTAATAAAAAAGATAATCCAAAAAATGTTTCTTTAAAAACAAAATCTTTAGATTAATTTTCTCTTTCGTGTAGTAGATTTTTAATCAAATCGAGATCCATATCTACATAGATACATCGATTTATCGATAAAATAATTCATGATATTGACAAGGGACATATTGAACGCGCCTTAATAAATTTTTCCATAAATGTATATACACATCACCTTAATGTCTGATCAATTTGATATCGAAAACATAAATTTATAGCTGAACGTGCAAACCTCAAAAGCCGACCAAATTTAGAACGATGCAAAATTAATTAATGTAGTGCCTTAATTACCTCCCATTATTTGAAACTGTCAATATATATATATATATGTACCATGTATGTGTGTGTGCTGATCATTATTATGCGACACGGATACAATAACACGAGTTTGTATTTATGCAGGCTAAACGTTCTAAAAGTTAATATGCGTGCGCTGAGTGTTTTTTTTTTTTTTTTTCGTCACTTACCTTATCCGTTATTTTTTATTTTTCCCCAAGCGCCACGTACTAGCGGAGTAATATACTATGCAAAGTAAGTACGGGAAATGAAGACCAGTCGCACCAAAAGGTCTCATTTTTACGAGCGTGATTGTGAATCTTCGCGGAAAGCAATCTCTATGAACTTTACTTGTGTTTCTGTACTGGTTGCCTCCGGGATGATGCGGTCTGTGCTTATCTATTCTTCCCTTTTTTTTTTACAAAGTACCTTCTCTTCAATAATAGGACGCTATAGATATACGCGGCTTGGTCGAGTGACGTTTCTACGTATTTCCACGGAAATTAGGGCATGGACACGCACGTGCGCGTTTCCCGTATAACATGCAATTTCGACACATTAAGGTGACATCGTTTGTTATAACGCTCTACATAGAACAACGTGGAATTTTTAATTCACGCTGATGCAATCATATTTATGATAACGTGGCCCACGTGGGATTTGTTTACATCCTAGCGGTGAAAAAATGTGAATTACTGTAAAATATGTTTTGTATGGATATCGCGTTTAATATATATATTTTTTAATAACTATTTTAATAACTTTATATACGATTCCCTTTAAATATCCAATTCCATCAAAAATCACAATGAAAGAGCATTTTATTAATTAAAAATCTATTTTTTTGAAATATATGCTATAATAATAATCTATTTATTGTTATTTCGTTTAATATTTGGTTTACATTTACTTTTTTCATAAAATTATGATTGAATTATATCCAAATATTATATTTGAGAACATTATAATGCTTTCAAATGCTAACAAATTAGAAAACAATAATATGTACAATATGTTGTAAACAATATATTATTAATTACATGATTTTAATTGGAGCATGAAAACACACTAAACAGGTATTTTCGTAACAAAATTAAGTGATTATTCCTAAGTTAAGAATTCTATTAAGAAATTAATTTAATTATGTTGCTTGATTAAAAAGAAGATCAAATAATAATGCTAAAATAAATGCTGAAAATGATTACAAGTTATTAACTATTTTCTATTCTCTAATATTTAAAAAATATTTTTTAGAATTTTTATACAAATAAATATTTTCAGAAAATTTTTCTACAATTTTTCTTTCATTTTGTATTCAAAGCACTGACAGCGAGTATGCTCCTTACATAAAAGGCAAAGTACACTGCCTGAGTAACACGTCAAAAATATAGTAAAGTAAAGAAATATGAGGAAATCCCAGTTTTCAAGATCAAAAGATGGCAAATTCATGCTTACAGTGCGAATTGTTGAAAGAAAAAAAATTGAAAATTGAAGATTTAATAAACGTTAAAGCCTGCGTCGCTAATTGCATTAATGTTTCATACTGGATGTCGTGTAACGCTGTGTATCCTTCATTCCAGCTACAATATCGTATGTAAGCACGGACGGTATTTATTAAAGAAATCTCGTAATAGTAAATGTTTTTCTCAATGTCTCGCACGATTTAACCTTTACGAAAGAAAATTAAATCTTCGCTAAACAAAAGAAAATTAAATTCTACCCTGAACCACCGAGTTGTACGTTAAAGAATCGCGACGGACAAAGGTATTAGATACAATTTTCGCCAATTTAGAGCTACCACCGGTTTATTGGAAGAATAATGATCTGTTATTAACGTAAATTCTTTTTTAAAGTGACTGTGTGGATTAATAATGCAATTTTTCTTTTCCCTCCTTTTTTCTGCCTGCAGTTATCTTGCATCAATTTAATTTTTATTAAGCATACTGTGCACATCCAATTACAATTTTAATGTGTAATTATAATTTATAAAAATATATGACAATATGCATTACATGTATATGAATATATATTTTTATAAATTACGAATACATGTTAAAGACAAACGTGTCGTCGCGTTTACCATTAAATTCATTTTATTCATAACATGGATCGAATTTATAATTCGTTGCATCGGTTTGCGAGATCTTTTTCGAATTTACATAATAAAATTGGTTTATTGAGTATATTAATAAAACTTGCGAATCTTTGATTACTACCTGGGGATCACTTCATATTACTTCCGATTAATTACAAAGTTTCTTTGAGTACGATAATCTAGGAAAAATTTTTACTGCAATTAAGACACTGTAGCGTATCATTTACTTTGAACCATTCTCAAGATAAAATGATACACATAACGATCATATGAGAACGTAATCGCCGTTAGTAAAGTGTATGTAAATACTTGGTTATGTAAATCGTGTTAATTATAATATTTGGAATTATTGGGATGAAGATGTGACAAAGAACCGAGAATACTGTATGCAAAAAGATTTAAGAGGATTCATAAATTGTTTTAATTGGTGTAAATGAAAAGCTAGCGTGTTTTAGTACTGGACTTTTCCTGCGAACAGCAGTAAAACGAGCATTACCTGAAAGTTTCTAGCACGACGTGATAAAGGCAGCTGTCGTGAATATTAAAGCATCCAATATTAAACTCAGCCAACGACTCGTAGCTCCGGATATTTCATAATTTGCATGATTTGAACAATTCTATAGGGTCCATTATCTAGAATGCCATTATATTGTCGAATAGCAATTTTTTATCATTTTTTATTAAAGAATGAACGCTATTCAAACTTCAGCTGCCATAGTAAGTGAACAATTGGATATGTTATTCCCAACCCAATTTTATTGCTTATAACATTCCTAAAAAATAAACATTTAAATAATTTCATTTCAATCAAAATTAACATTTGCTTTCGCTAAGCAAATATATCTTTATTAATAAAAATTAGAAACAATGGAGAAAATATTGAAAAAGAAAAGTTGAGTAATGTTTATATTGAAAGTAATTAAGTTAATAACTTATTTTTAAAAAACGATCATATTTGTTACCTTTATATAAAAATGTATTATTATCAATAAATATAACAGACTGCGAAACATTTATTATCATTTTGTTATAAGAAATAAAAGACTTGCGTGTATATATTGTGTACAGACACAGAATGCAATCCGTACAAGACGTGCCTTTCATTTCGTATTCAGTAAGTAATCGTGATAATTTCCATCTCGCTCGGAGTACTTTGGTCACTCTTGATAACGAACAAACGGAAATCCATTAAGGAAAATTGCCGGAGCAATTATCCGATCGATGAAAGCGCATTTATCCTTAATAAAATCGTTGGAGGTGACGAAACAATGACGGTGGCCGCCGGTGCTCTGATGAAATTTGCGTGCGAGCTTCCTTTCGAAGTGCAGCTTACATCCGAAATGCCCAGTGACGTACAATCGAGCGTAATCGGCCTCGTTTATGCATGCGGGGAATACGCGATTCTTTCGTCGCGATATCGCGGATGTCTCGCAGACTGCGCTGCGCGAGATTGCACGAGGAAACGACTGGAGCTAATGGAAAACGCCCGGGTTTCGACATCGATTTGCATGCCGCGGTGCTCGCGTGTCCGCGCGGGAGACCTGGAAATGAACGAGTTTCACGAGTACGTTAATAGGTACCTCGCGTAAGTGCGTCGTCTACCACGCGGCGGAAGCCTGCTTTATTTAATTGCAAAATTCCTTACGGATTCTTACGTGTGTATTAGTATAGGTGCTCGATCAAAACGACGAGCTTTAGATATTCAGAGGAAATTATTAGCGCGACGATAAGCAGCGCGACCCTCGACCTGTTCATTCATGCATATGAAAATATCCGAGTGCACAACTCGCCTGATAGAGCCAACCAGATTGTCAGATTATACGAGCGCACGTGAACTCACGTACACGTCGTTTCGTCAATCCTAGATATACCTTCCCCTTCCTGGAAAATGCAAAAGGGATCAGAATTCACAGCCTCTCACATGTTCAGTGATATATTTGACTTTTATGTACACGCAACGTAAATATCGCAATATTTATAAATCTTTACTCGAGTATTTTCTACTTTACTGGAATTTTTACGGTTATGATATAGCCAATGCTCTTATTCTTTGTTCAACCATTCTTTCCATTCTATTGAAGATATATCGTTCCATCCATAATATCCGGATGATATATTTAATAGGAACGAATGACTCTTCTAAAAAAATTATAAGGTAAAATAAGAAGTCTATCACGATGCGTTTTATGTGTTAAAAAATTTAAATATATAAAACTAATTATTCATCGCAGAATAGTTGAAGTGTTTTATTTTAATTGAATTACAAAAGCATAAAAGTATGATAAATAAAAAGGTAATAGAGTTATTAATTTATCTCGTGTAGAATATTTAAAAAAAAAAAATCATTTTTATCATATTTTTTTTTAAAAGAACTCGCTCTTTGCCGAGTCCATTCTGTACTCGTTGTTTTATGCGGCCGTTAGTCTTTCGTTTATTTTACATGTGTGTAAATTAAATTTTTCAAATACAGAGTGTTTTACAAAAAGGGCCTATTACGTTCTCTGAAGGGACTGTTATTTTAGTATGTGGGTTATATCATATAGAAGGAATTGCCACGTAACACGAACAATGCACGAAGCACTTTGCTCTTGTAACAATGCAACGCGAGACATGGCACAGACGGTTTTGCTGGCGTTTTTAGCATCGCGTGCTAAGCATCACGCGAAATATAATACTTCTCATATAATCCGTCTTTTGAAAAAGAGCAAATACCGCCGAATTGTTAGTCCAAATGTACATTATATACGTATGGAATATTTTAAAAGGATAATCTCACTAGGATAACTTTTTATGTTTATAAATATGTTTCACGTAAGAAACGGAGATAGGAGGTGAAACAAAAATATGTAGAAATTAACAGCAAAATATTCCTCGAGCAAATTAATAATGAAATAGATCGTACTCACATGTATATATATATTCTTTTATTTTTCTCTTTCTATTCGATCGCATAACAGGCGCACAAAATTCTGAAGGAATCCACAGTGAACATTGCGTAAAATTCGTAACACCGTACAACATTGTTTATTTCAAGATTTCATTGGTATTCTCGTACACATCCGTCTCATGCACAATAATTCTTTAAAATTAACGGCAAGCTTTTGCCACACACCACGCACCACTATGCAGGAATTAATACATAACGGTACTAATTAAATAGTAACATATACTTCGGTATTAAAGAACGCGTAATAAGAATTACGATTTAAAAAATTATTGGGTTGGTCGCACATATTAACATCATTGCTATGTATGGCCGGAAGTTGTTTATCGAGATTCGTAAACCGTGTCACATAATATATCGACTGAAATTTATGAACCGTGTGTGTCTTTATAAATGATTTTATTCAGCATTTATACGCAGAGGTTTAACTATACTCCATGTGTCCGTCATGAGATGTCATCAATTGAAATAAATGTCTCTTCCTGTTACCAACGTTTATCGCGGTATAGATACATAATTAGATATATATAATCGTCCATCGATTCGATGCACTCATTACTCGCACACCGGTCACTCACTGTGTACTATATATACGCATGACAGTATTTCCGGCTTGTTCATTAATTGATTTTGCATGCACACATCCAAGCGGCAGGCTCACATGATTGCTCGTTCGATCTGCACATTCCAAAGATGCGAGCGGAGTTCCTCCCAGATTTCTTCTTCTTGTAATCCTCATCTCACCAATTTTTTTTTTATAACGCAAAAGCTGTGTAATGTTACAACATGTAAATTCGCCGTTCGTTTTTTGCGCTTACATCGCAAGCTGCCCGCGTCTGTTTTTCACAAGTGACGGATTACACAAGCAGATCAAATAAATGTTACATTCATCCTATGCTCGAAATATTCGTAGTAACAACGACTGCACTTGAAACGTACGTATAAATCTAGAGAGCACCGTAATAAAAAAGGGAGATTTATACAAACAGGATTCACGGAAGCTTCGAATTTTTTCGCTACATCCAATTCGAGGAAAAACTATACGCTGATGTAAACAAAGTATCTATTACATGTAATAAAACATAATAAATGTTAGTAGGGAGAACTGCTTTATAAAATGTGAGCTGTTAATTTTTTTAACGACTTACTCAATTTTTAATTATAAATTAAATTTTATAATACTGTTTATTGTACAGATAATGTTATTTATCATTGCAATGAGCTTTTTGGTTTTTTCAGAAATTTGTCCAGAAATCCGTGTAGACTTCCTACCTTTTTTGGATTTTGTAGTTGTGGAATGATGATGACAATATGTTGAATCAAAGCAGTATAGCGATTCAATAGACATCCATTTCCATTAAATTCAACATCGAGACGAAAAACGTGTTTGCCAAATACGTTACATCACACTAGAGATTATTTGTTTTTGCGTCATCCTAGATTATATAACTATTGTAACCAGCCTATTTTCTATTTTCGTTTGAATTCAAAAATATTCCTTTCATTCCTCTCTCCGAGCATTGCGTTTTTTTCTGGCGCTCTGTGATAAAACATATTATTTCTCTCTTTACGATACGCGTATGCGTCACCCGTATTTTTCCGAACGTAAAATACACAACACGTGGATACAAATTTTCCACTTTTATGAATAAAATTTTAATATTTTTATAAATATCTTTTAATATATTATTGATATTTTATAAAAAATTAATCATATCGACAACGGATGCGATAAATCGTCGAAAATCATACTACAATATGAATACGACAACTATAAAATGCTGTACATTGTTTTTATCTATCGGACGAGAATTTACATCTTGAATTCTTTCTGAAAAAAGAAATTATTTCTAGATTTGCAGACATGGAAGAAGTTCGTAGATTGTATGAGAAATAACTCTTTGAATTGGGACACAGGAAAGCTCCGCTGGCAATGTTACCACGTACAGAAACGAGTATCGCTGTATTGCTATACTTGTAAATCACAACCAACCGAGTATCAGTTTATCAACTAGGTGTGTGTGTATATATATATATATATATCTTTTTATTTATCATACGTATCTAGAACTGTATTCTTTGTATCGAGCGACCAGGCTCGATAACGTGAAATTCTCGCACGTCGTGAATCGTTTCGCGGCATCTAAAATATTACTTGGAAAATTATTGTTTGACAACCCTGTCATTTAAAAAGAAAAATCACTCGATTTAAATTTCAAGGGAAGAAATTGAGGCGAGATGCGTATACCGATTCGCGAAACAGTTATGCGAGAATCGCACTGCCGATACGTATGTACATTAATATAATGCGCAATATAATATACAATATATAATATAATATCATAAACTACGCATTTTGAGATTCCTACCCAAGATTCGAATGATTCAACGCTGTCTCATGCAACGAGATAACGCGAGAAAGGCAACAATGAAAAGAGAGATCGTGTATCATGAAGAGGAGAAAAAATGCCGTGATACAATCTTTATGTCTTTTTCTATCGAGTCAAAACGTAATAAATACGTTATTTTGGCACTTATTAATATCCTCGCGAAAGTAATACAAGAGAAAAACAGTTTTTTAGCTCAATCAACAAATTTTCATATTTTCAAAAAGAACATCGGACAAAAATATCGATCAGTTTTACAAATTTTCCCTTTATTTCAATATATACAAAAAAAAATTGAATTAAATGATCAAATTTCTACTTGGGACACGCTAGATTTTACATCAAACGTCACAGAGGAAATTTCGTTTAAATAAAAAAAACGAACGCCAGCGTTTGGACCTACCTACGTAAAGACACGGATTTTTCACGCAAATGAGATCAATTCATGCGGTGTAACTTTGGTGAAAATGTAATTTCATTTGTGTCAACTTGCGGCCAAGTTTATAAGTTTAAAACTACCTGTAGCATTTTGAAGGTTACAAAGAAGAAAAAAAATCGATGTAATTTTTACAGACGATCGGAGCCTCGTAACGTTGACTTTCTCTCTCTCTTTCTCTCTCTCTCTCTCTCTCTCTCGCTCTCTTTCTCCCTCTCTTGGGTAGGAGGCAACGCTGCATCGAAGAGTATAACTCGAGTAAAGAAATGTTCCCTATCCTAGTAATTAAAAATCTTACGTCGTTCGTAGCACGGCTACGAACGTGTTCTCACAACCTTATCACAACCTTATTATAGAGTGCCCTGGTGACGAGCTTACCACCGAGTCGTATGATCGTCCGATCCATTTTCTTCGCTCTTCTTACCTAGGATTCATTTCAATCGGTCTGTTTGGCGCGGCACTCGAGGAGATGGCGGTTTCTCACCGTCTGTTCCCTCAATTTTACCCTTAATGATACTTTAAATTGTATTGTGGTCATATAAATAGTACTTCGCACATGTCAAAGTATGTGTGTACGTGTGTGCAGTACGCAGATCTACACGGTATCCCGTAATCACCGGTGCCTCATTGAGTATCGTAGAAAGATACACAAGACCGGATATTCACTTGAAAATTGTGGTCTTCAAAATCACTCTTAATAGTGAAAAGTTTCGACGAATTATTTTCGATTTTGCGTCCGCCTGAAGAATTTTCAATGAAACACATACAAGTACCCATTCGATACTTTCGTGTGGAACGACAAAAGTTTGTTTTCAACTTCTATATAGAGGATATAAATGAGTAACAAAGCTCATTCTATTATATTTATGATTGAAACGTGTTTTAATGACGAGCTAAGATAAAATCACGATGCAACCATCAAAGTCACGAAAATTGGAATATTAAAAGAGTGAAGTATAACTGGATGGTGTGCCATCCGCAGAGTGCCATCTAAAGAAAAATCGGCTATTAATAAACTAAGAGGGCTTAGCTGTCATTATAATAAATAGCGGTGATTCCGGGAAACTTTTGTAGCGCTACGTGACGATATTATCGCGTGTCAACGTGAATACGTTGGGAGGCGGTTTAAAGTGAGATTTTATACGACGCGCGGCCACGACCGCGCGAGTCCTGAAACCGCAAAGATTGTGCGGGGTCGGCGCTGTTAACGTCACGCTCCGAATAAACGACCGCCTCGGTGGTGACGAACAAACGCCTCTTACGCTACGTGTGCCTCGCGATCGAGGCTTATGGGTTAGGACTATTAATTATTCACAACCGTAATACTTGCAATTGTTAACGTTCGGTGGACGTACGCACGTCTACCGGATCTATCTAAAACGCACGTACGATTAATTCTCCGTTGTCGTTGGTAGAAGAAAAGCACGTCATCTCCTTCTTTCGCCGACGCGCTAAATCGACCGTTACTTTTGATGTTCTACGGAAATGTTTGCTGTTGTGACATCGAGGAGACGGAAACTGTGCGCGCGACGGAGAAAGAAACGACGCGACGATGGCTTCTCGCGAAACCTCCCCGATAACCTCGATTCCATTACAATCCGGTATCGAGCGTTATTGATTTGATGATAAATCTCAATTACACGCTCATGAGAGCTAATTCAATCATTAATCATCTTCCAGCGCAGCTATAGATTGATCATTGAAGTCACGGAAGGAAAGAAACGACGACGGTGACTTCTTGCGAGACCCCCTCGATGACCTCGATTCTATTACAATCCGGTATCGAGCGTTATTGATTTAATGATAAATCTCATTTACACGCTCGCGGGAGCTAATTCGATCATTAATCATCTTCCAGCACAGCTAGATTGATCATCGAAACCACAGAAGAGAGAAAATTCATACAGAGCTGACGAAAACTTTACATAATGATATTCGGGAAAGGTGGTGGTCGCCGGGGCCAGCACAGGAAGCATAATTTCCTTTATCACTCCGGCAGAAAGTTTCACTTCGACTTTCGCCCTTGAAAGCTCTTCAGGGCCGGATTAGCCGCCGGCTCGACTGCCAATCTTGATTGCGATGCGCTTCGTGCATTTCTAGGATGAAACCATCCATTTTCTCAACGTCTTCTTGGGATTCCTGATAAATTTTCAGGAAAGTACCGACGGTAAGTGCACATCGTTCTTCGGGCTCTCTCGCGGAGCCACGGCAATCCGTTATACTAGTTGAAGGAAATTTTCAAGATTCTTATGGCGTTTCAACTTTTCGTTCCATAAAAAAGAAATTTACTTGGAAAGTCGTGTAATAATTCAAAAACTTTGTGAATGTTTGATTTAGGAGTCAAGTGTACTAGGTGTTGATTAATTGGTTCTAACAATTCTAATAATTTTCGCGAAAACAATCTTTAATCTTCTGTTATGTACGTTTACGACATCAAAATTTACTGTCTGAGAAAATTTGCGTACATTTCTCTCTTCTTACGACGTAAATGATAGTAACGCGTTTCCTTGGTAGAGAATTATGGCCGTGCTTTCTTCATCACTACTCTTCGGATAAACGTAATTATTCAGGTTAATAGGATCGATACCTTAATTAAACGCGGTAGTCGAAAATAAATTATCAAGTTTCGTAGAGTTAAAGTTCGTAACTTGGTGTAAAACGGTAATAATCCTGCGAATTTGCTAGTAACTTACTTACTCCGAGTTTCACGATCCGCGACGCTTCGTCGTTTCATAACTCGTCGTCGTGTGCTGACTGCGTCAAGTTTTCACCACGAGGCGATTACAACACAACGAGAGCTGTGCGCGCGAACAGGCGATCGGAGTAAGCGAGACGTCTGAATTTCCATTAATTACGACGTATCGCCACCCCGACGATGATACGACGAGCGACGCGCTATTCCCTGGACGAAGAACTTACTTAACGACTCCTCTGTTGGCTAGCAGACGGAAATCCCGTGAGTATAGAAGTCGTGACGCAGGGGCTGCTATTATAACCGATCACCGCGAGGTTCCGCGTGACTCGCGAACGCCGAACGAGGATCGCGAGGATCCCCCTCGTCTGCCAACAAAGCCCAAGGGCCAAACGCAACGGCCGCGAGGACTCAACGGATTCGCAACAGTCGTCTAAACGCCCTTCTATAATCAAGATTGAAGATCGTGTAGATGAGGGGGTTGAGAGCGCTGTTGACGTAGCCGAGCCACGTGATAAAGTACACCATTCTGTCAGATGGGCAGCAGGCCGGACAAAACGGCACAATGACGTACATGAGGAAGAACGGCAGCCAGCAGACGACGAAGACGCCCATGATGACACCCAGAGTCCTCGCCGCGCGTCTTTCCTTGGACAGCGAGATCCGCTGTCGTTCCTCGATGAACTGATAGACGGTCGAGGTGTCGGGGATAACTTCGCCGGCACCTCGCCTGGTGGATGCGGTGGTACGACGATCGTTGTCACCTATCGTCACTTCGGTCGGCTCGTCGTCGATTAGGGATGGCTTCGCCTGCAGACGGGGCGTCGAGCGCTCATTGTGATTCGTCTCCGAGCTGACCGACTCCTCGGCATCGTCGGTCTCGCGGTGCCTGGTGGACTGCACCGGACCCAGCCTGCTCTGTCGCGCCCGTTCTCGCAGTCTCCTACGCGTCGCCAAAAAGATCTCCAGGTAAACCAAGCTCATCAGCAGCAACGGTATAAAGAATGAGCCCAAAGACGAGTATATTACGTAGCCCTGCCGTCTAGTGAGCTGACAGGGAGTGCCTGGTTCCAATTCTTCTGGCCAGTCGTTCCAACCGGCTAACGGTGGCGAGCTGATAGCACCGGAGAGAATCCACACGCCCGCGATTGTCCCAAGGACTCGTTTAAGAGTGCGTTTCTGGGCGTAATTAATAGGATCGGTAATCGCCCAATAACGATCCAGCGCGATAGCGCATAAATTGAGGATACTGGCGGTGCAACAGAGCACGTCGCATGTCAACCACAGCTTGCACAGATGAATACCGAAAATCCATTTGCCTAGTAGTAAATAGGCTACGTTAAATGGCATCACGAGGATCGCTACCGCGAGATCGGCCACCGCCAGCGAGACGATGAAGAAGTTTTGGACAATCCGTAGTGGCCGGTAAGTGAACACGCTCAGAATCACCAATGCGTTTCCGAACACCGTCGCCAGCACGAGGAAGCCCAAGGTCAACGTGGCTGCCACCGCCTCCCATGTTGGCAGATTCGAGCCCGTCTCCTCTTCCTGAACGCTGCAGCCTCCGACTTCATAATCTTCCGACATCGTTCCGCCGGACTCTCCGCTCGCGTTCATGTCGTCCAGGATACCCTCTGTAAGTCAGAGTAGTTACAATGTATTACGCAGTCGTCATATTTGTCAATGAATTCTTCTCTCTGTTTTTTTATATTTATTTATATTTTCTTTCTCTTTTTTTTAGTTTGTTTTAATTATCGAACGGTATTAATAACAACATGACATTTGTAACGTGAATTCTGAAATCTGATACCAAGAAGTCATAGTTTAACTATCTCGGTTTAAATATACCAAAGTTAATTTGATTTTGTAATCAAATGTTCAGCTAATGAATATATTTATACAGATCGAATGATATTTAAGTAACCTTCGATACGTGGAATACATTTCATACAAAATCACTGTTGAACTTATCGAAACGTTTCGTAATACGAATCCTTTACGTTTGAAATGTACGGAAAAATGAATACAGACTTTGCGGTTTTTTCGTAAAATTTACACGGTTCCGGAAATCGATTGATATTTGCCAATTCGTTATTTTAGACAAACTTTTCAGTCGGCGATAACATTGATTTACAAGTTGAGATAGAAATCAAACTGCTAAAGAGAGTGATACGTGTATCGTATGTGTGTGAGCGTTTTATGCGATGTTTGCTGAAACAATTCAAAAAGTGTCGAAAGTTTCGCAATTTTTTATCACCGATCATTCGCGCAGATCAAAGAGAGTTTCGGAAAAAATGTTCAGCGATAATTAAAAGAATAATAGCTCAGATGTATATAGTATTCTTTTTCATTCGATTTAAGGGAACATTCATTATCTTTGAACTTTCATCCTCCATTCTATTTTTTTAACCCATACTAATACTTTTATTTACAGATGAGAATATAAATTTTTTTTATTGCTGGTCAATAACTCTTGTAGATTTATCGCTCAATTTATTTAGACATATATTTTTGCAGCAAAGATACGCTACCTGCAATAAATGGATCCGTGCGGTCACAAGGTTAAGTAATCATCATTATTCGCATGTATATTTATGACAAAACATATGTATATTTACAGCATGTATATTTATACGGAAATGTATAACTGTAAATGGTTTGTAAATGTAACAATAGGTAAAATCGTTAATGTCCCTAATAAATCGCGACGTCAAGCATCCCAGCGGTGGTTTTTCTCTGTGTCATAAATTATTGGGTCGCAGATTGCGGCATATATATTCCGCACGCACAAGGTATTATTTTCTGCACGAGAGAGCCTGCGGTAGGTCTGAGAGCGCGGAAAATGTTTCCATTTTCGTGCTTTGAGTGTACGGCAAGCAGCGACCGTAGCTTTGTCACGCTTCCGGCACAGGAAACGTCGCCAATAAAAATACAGAGTTTAACGATACGCGTATACTACATATACATCTATAGTGTCCCGGAGAAACGGTCAGCGCAACGCGAACACCGTACGAGACGATAAGGCACGATTCCGCATTCTCGTAGAACTCTGTGCGTCACGAACCGTTAAAAGCTCGCTTTTCGATATCGAGCCGTTGAAGAAACCTGCCTTCGTTCGGCGGGATTTCTTAAATCCAACTTTCTTTCTTACCTTTGAAGAGATAGCGATTGCGACGAGAAATGGGTCACGCGGAATAACATTTTTCACGTTCCCTTACTTCCGTGTAATTACCACTTGGAAATCCGGGAAAACATCACTTCTCCGTATAACTCCGTTCTGTTTGCCGCTCGTCGTGTCAAAACCGTCGGGTACTTCATCATCCGAGGGTACTCGGAATATCTCTCTCTCCCTCTCTCTCTCTCTCACTCTCTCTTTCTCTCTCTCTCTCTCTCTTTCTCTCTCTCGGCTTCTGTACGCCGACCAATTTGAAGCACGAGGGAACTGTCAAACTTTATTATTACACATGTTCGCCTACGAGGTAAATATTGATTTAGTTAATGCGGAAAGGGGACGAAAGTACCACGATACAAGGGAGTGTTTTTAGGCGAAAGCTCAACGAACACTTTTAATAACAGCCCCGACAAATCAACGAACCGCAAAATGCACGATGAAAAATGGAAAGAATCATATCGCCGTTAAAAGATGTTAATCGTCGGGAAAATCAACGGAATTTTACTCGCTGGTGCTCTCAGGAATTAGTCGGAAATATTCCAGATCGGCTATTTGCAGCTAAAGAGATATCGAGTTGTATTTGATTAAAGCAATCACGGAACTTTCATAATACGTAACATCGTTCGAAATCAGCTTTGTAAGCTTATACCATTTGATCGATTTGCTATAAAGGCGTGTTCTTCATTCCGATGGAAGTTCTCACAGAGAAGACGAACGGCTGATTTTAAATCGATTCGTATTGCGTTCCATTTAATCGCGGAAGTAGTACATAGTACGCGATTGATCGTTTAAATTCACGGAGTTATTAATAACATAATATTCAGCGCGCACGAATTCATTCTTCGTAACGACATGCAACGCGCGCACTCCTAAGAAATCGCCAAGTATAACAATAGGCGAGTTCAAGATGACAGAGAGCGGCTAGGTATGTTTGCCGAGCGAATGAGCACGATTTGTTCTTACGTGTAGTTCCGACCAATCGTGTTTAATTACTTGGCAAACAGACCTATCCGCTTTGCCGAATTGAATTCACCCAATTACGAACTTTGTTACTAACATTTCGAATTGCGAAAAATTCATTAATCACGCGCGACTAAAGCCGGATCTCTTTCATCATCCGATTAACTTGTGATTAAGCTTAACCCGATGTTTCACCGAATGGACTTTACCTATGACGTCACCATAAATGAAGCTTATTAGATAAAACATCGCAGGTTAAGCTTAAAACCATGAGTTAAAGAATAAGGAAAAAAAATAAAGATAATGAAACATCGAGCCCAAGACATTCCCGGCGTAGAGATTGAAGACTTTACAGTTGTATATAATATGCACTATTTTGCCGCGAGTATTTCTATATAACTGCAGAGAAATATACACGTAATTCTGCGCGTAACAGTTCACCAGTGAAATTCGCTCGACTGCATATTACAAGTTTTCGTTAAAAAAAAAAAAAAAAAGAGAGAGAGAAAAGAAAAAAAGAGAAACGAAGTTAGAGCTCGCACCGCCGACAGCGTCCATGACTGAACGCGTCGTCCCAAACAATTCGATTACAACTCCATCGCCAACGGGGTTTCGCACCTTCAACTGAATTACAAGCCCGAATACAGGATCGCCATTTAGAAAAAATTGTACCAGCGCGTCGAAATTTTTCTAAAACGTTCAACAGTCTGCGCATACGCGTTTTACTCTACGGATGCTGGAATTTTCAAGTTAGAGCGAGTTAAAGGCAGCCCGTCGTCTACCGAACACGCACATACACATAAATTGCCGCCCTTAAAATTCTGTGAGGCGTGGATTGAAAAGGCTGCATATTTTTCGTCGATATCGCGTCACGTGAGATAAATTTCGTGCAATCGATAAATTTTATTTTATCGTGCCACAATGTAATACAGTACAGCGTTACGTGACGCCGACCACGTTCTTATGCGTTGTTGCACACGAATACAAGGGTGAACGTCAGTGAACGTCAGCGCATCTTATGTTCTCGAGCAGAAATTCTGTACGTTCCTGCTACATTTTTGAATCGATTACACACATTGTATCGCTGGAATGTATTTTTTTGTAAAACAGGAAATCCCATCGAACTAACCGCTAAAAGCGCATGATTCAATTCAAAATGTCCCTGTATATTCAAGCTTCTGGCTGATTGAAAATTACCAGTAATATTCAGAAAATTGTAAAATACATATCGAGGTGAATAAAGATATTTTAACACGCGAAGAGAAATATTTTCCCATTCGCTTAACTTATTAAGAAATATTTTGTTTCAATGATTGGATAGTGTAATTTCAATATAGAATTTCAGTTTGTTTAAGTTCGTAACTAGAATATCCTAATTAAAGTGCGACAACCGCAGTAACTCATAGTTGTTTCCGAGTTTTGATTAGAGCGGGAAGTACAATCGATTCCAATTCCAAAACCCAGTTCAAATAACATTTTGTGTATTGTTGTTTTGTCCTATTGATAACATTATACTAAATCACATACCGTAGTAATTTATTTAGGATTAAATTTCTTTTTTTATACTCCAAAAATATTTATCTGTCATTTCCAGTATTTTTAAAATTAAAATCTTTATTTATAAAAAAAAAAAGGTTTTATTTAAAATGGAGAGGTTTTAAAACAAAGCGCGTATTTCTTTGGGCGTCCCAATGTTAAATGGCTCTCTGCTCTTTCAATATTCTTTTTCCAGTAAGCATAAAATAATAATAATTAACCCGTGAAAATTACTTCTCTCGTATATTTCGAGTGCACTCGAGCGGTACGCTCGTAATATTTTCCTATCAGGGACACGATGGCGTACTCGCGCAATGACAAAAGACTATTGATTTCATGAGTTTAACATGAGACAATAACAAGCGAATAATACTATTAGAATTATACGTGCGGCGTAATAGCGTGTGTCGTTCACTTCATTAGTAAATCAAACGTTAACTCGTAATGTTTCGAGTGCGGAGTATTAACAGAGGAATGCTATGCCTCTGTCTCTCAATAGCAATCGATGAGGCGCAATTGGCATGAACGCGAAAGGGCACTTGTCGAATATTTGGAGCCTGTTCTGACATTAATCACGAAACAGGTCATGGATCTGTCGTTTGCGTAATTAAAAAGTTATTTAATTTTCAATTTACATGTAACCTATATATGACCTGAGCAATATTTACAATATTAATATTAACAAAAATATTTGTTTTATCGATAGATACACGTTAGATACACAACTATCTTTCGCAATAAACTGTGTACACGTCGAATCTAAATTATGAAGCAAAAAATAATAAACTTTTACTAAGAAAATAGTCAGTGATTCTTAGTTACCCAATCACGCAACGAGATAGCCATACAAAAAAATCGATTGTACTCATTGCGAACAAAATCAAAATGCAGAGGCTTTAGAAATAAGCCAGAAACCGGAAGAAAGTTGCCAGCGAAGTACTCTAAAATAATTGGATCTCCTGGACGAAGCCGTGGCCTTAATTCTTCACTGACAAAATTGTCTTCGTCGTTCTCGAGATCTAACTATCTTTCGACTACGATTTGTGATGCAATCTCTCTGAATGACAAAGCACTTACTATTAAATCCACCGCTATGCGTCTTGTCTTTAATGCGAAACCGTCAAAGATACATAGCGTCACATCTTGATTTCCTGCCCCGCTTGTGATGATGGATGTTCGATCGGCTGATTTCAGCAAGGATCGCAAATCAAACTGATCATTGACTCCCACGGATTACACCATCTGTGTGCAATAGAAGACAGAATCATTTACACTCTGAAATGGCTTTTAAATTCATCGAAATGAAAATGTAATTGAATTAACTTTTGATATACTCTGATTATTAATATGTATGTATGTATAGTGGAATATATTACTTTTTCAATTTCGATAAACAAAAATTGAATTTTAAACAAATACTAGTATACGAAATAGGGAGTTTTATGATCCTCTATACCTCGCTGTATCATACATAATTGATTTTTATATTGTTGCCATATTCTGTGTAAATATGTGACAAATAAAAATAGAATTACGTCGGTATCGTAATACTCGTTTTGCGCGGATGCAATAAAATGGAACGCGTAAATACATGGCAAATGCTGCATCGAAAAGTTTGTCGGATCTTTTTTTCCCCCGAAGGACGAAGAGGGTTTTACTGCGGTAAGGAGAAATTTAATTCGAGACTTAACCCAGTTTCAGAAGAATGTGCATGAAGATATACCCGTATGCACAATTTACATTTACAGCTGGAATATTTTACAATAGGAAATTTATATTGTAAAAACAAACGCGGTAAATAACTGATATAGACACACTATTTTGCAAATTTCTCGGGGACGCAGGATGATAAAAATTCCGTATCGTGTAAACTGTAAAATCGTTTTTATAGGTCACTGTCATAAAACGAAAAACTCTTGCCTCCGGAAATTCAAGTCAGTTAAACAAACAAAACGATACTGAGAGAATGGTATAAAAGTATTATAAAAGTGCCTCGTGCCTTTTAATCTTAAATTACAGTACCTCCGTCATATTTATGTATCCCAGTATTCTTTTCCTTATTGCTTTTCTTATTTAGTCGTTTATTCATTAATTTTTACAATATAACATCAGAAAGAGTGATATAACGTGACACAATGTCAAATAAAATAAATGAAAAATTTGATTTCTAAAAATAAATAAAGGTTCGTGGCTATCTCGTTATCACGCTAGCGTGCTAAATTGATGTTTACGCTAACATATTCTCGGCGTTATAACCTAGTAAAGTAATGTAAGAAAGATTATAAAGTAAATGAAGATAGCGCAATAAAACAGCACGAATATATTGTAACCATCCTGTAATATAGCGTGATATTATATAGCTGCGATTTGCGGAACTATGGATGCTGTTGCCGGGTTAAATGAGGAGCGCCGCGCCGCTTTGTCAGTAACAATAGTCGATTTTAGCAGCTAACGGGTTAAATCGACATTGCGGCACGTTCTGCGTATTTCATCTGTAGCAAACTTCCACTTTGGAAAATGTTCGATTTTCTGGAAGGAGGACAAACGTCTGCGCACATGAGGACCGAGAAAACAAAAGGGAGATTTAAATCGTGTGACACGGGATGTCACCAGCAAGTTTCTATCGTAAAATGAAATTTCGACGCTGAAGCTCGGCAAAAGAAGAAACGCACTTATAAGAGATGTCGAATCTTTCTGAGAAAAGTACGGTGGCATATAGCTGAGAGATAAAATATATTGCGCGAAGTATTATTCAATAACAAGTTCCAGGACACGCTTTTGATGGGAGGATGCGGATTTCAATTTAATTCGTGATTCGACGTCCAACATCATCGTCTTGGTAGAAAGTATCATATAACTTTATCTTAGGAAATCCTTTTGTATATACGGGAAGAGATTTTTACAAGAGAAAAAATATCGCGTTAAAATATAAGAGAAAATTAATGAAGAAGCATTAAGTAGACGTGAAAAAGGAAAATGAAAAAGATGCTACAATATGTTGTAAAAGGTGTAACGTACAAAGGCAACATGCAGGCATTTCTAGGAAAATTTATATCTTATATATACATTGTCCTATATCGTAAATTCGTATCTCTCATTTACTATTCCAGCAAGATCTCGAACTCACTACTCACTGAACTGGCATATCGGTTCCTACGGGATTCATCTCTCAATCGAATTTGCTCGTAAATGTACGCAAGAGATAGCAGTCCGGCGATTGACCTGACTGAAATTTATGATCTCGAGCACTCTGCGAAATGATCGAAACAGTCGGCTGTTCATATAAAATATAGTCCCATAAGATTCTACCAAGTGAATATGTGAAACAAGTAATGCGTGAAACAAGTATATCAACGACCGAATTATTCAACGCTTAGGATACTTTAATAGCAGGATAGTTTTGAGCGCTAACAATAAGAACTTTCTCATCGCTTTTAAACAGTCGGCTTTCAATTGTTTCAAGTTTAAGCCTGCACGTGTCTAATCGCTTCGCATTACGCGGCTAGTTTGACAGAATAATTGTAATTCGGATAAGTTATGCCTTAATCGCTTCATTATCCGACACATGTCACTTCTGCAGTAGAGTTCCAATTTTGGCTCGATATTTTATTTTCCCCTCATCGCAGCTGCGTTGCAGCGCGATATTACGTCATGCTTTACAATTTCTGATAGACGTAATTTAGCTGCATGACAAGCATTCGAGAATATGAGAAATGTGTTTGAATGTATATAAATCAGAGGTATAGGATACACATTCCTAGGAAACTCACTATGACCACTGTACATGCGTCGTCGAATGTATTTCATATTTCATAAAACGAGTTTCGCGTAATAAAAAGAGAATTGAACAGGATATTATCGTGCCGAGTATACAGTCGTGCTCCATCATGTATTTTCCTTGCCAGATTTCGCTGATGGATCCTTCTCGTAAGGAAATTGCTGTTCGCTCTGGGGGAGCTTTCTTATTTCGCTGATCTATCTTCCGCGCACAAAGGTTGCAAGAGGTATAAGCAGCCGCTTACAGGCCTTATATTGTATTTTTCATAAATTTGAATTCCAAATGAATTTAATCGAATCAAAAGATACGGTAACGCCATTCCGCGTTTCGTATTATATTCCGTTTCGCCTCTCGTATTGCCAACGCGATATCAACCAATTTTATCTCGCCAGTGTAACTTTTCCAACTTTAATTATAACAAACACTTGCATAATATTAAAAGCGGCTGTTTAAAAGCGCGACTCCGTGTGCAACGTTATGTGCTGCTTCACTATATATATAAAGCATGATGTTAATTTACATATTTGCACAAGTCGTATGTTATTTTAGTTATGCAGCAAAGTTTTACCACAAAACTGAGAGATAATATTAACAGAGAGAGAGAAATTTCTTTTGTGTTCCTTGAATTCGCTTGGAAAGCATAAGTTTTGGTCAATTACGCGTAAATTAATTTAAATATATATTTTCAAACATTTTTTAGTTATTTTTATAAATATTTAGATAACATCATTTTGTTACCAATAAGCATGGACATTTCTTTGGCCGATAATTATACTTTCTGACGGATACTTGGAGATTCCGTGTCAATGTTTTGCTGAGGATAGCTAAAATGAATAGCCGAAACGTCCAAACGTCGACGTAACTACACATCTTAAGTTTTTATTAAATAATTTTTTCTACAAATTTGCGCACTTCTTACCGCGCTAACTTCTTTTTAGCCAAATTAAATTTTCTTCGTTTTTATTGAAATACTAAGGAGTCCATTATTATAATTATTGTATTGAGAGATAATAATTTATACGAGTAAGAGAGTGTAAGCTACTTTCAACTGTTCGTACTTAACCGCGGGAGCTTTAGCTTTATAATTTTCAGTGCATAAAGTATACGTAATTGAACTTTTGTTACAAAGTTCGAAATTATGTCGATTCCTTCAAGGCTTGATGTTCTTCGAAGAACTGTCTAAAGTTATATGCAAGTGCACTTCGGCTGAACCGCAGTTCATTTAACCATCGCAAAATATACATAAGCTTTTATATTATATAGAGCATGATAGAGCATGAATAGAGCATAAAGATATAAAGTGTTAACAACGGTACGCCGTAGAAATTAAACTTATGGAGAAGAACGAAAAGAGTTGAGAACTTTTATAATTCAACTTGTGTACCGAGAAACTATAGTGTTGCAGCTCTTCTTATATTAACGACATCGCTTGTAAGTATTTTAAGCAAACCCGGTGCCATCAGTGTCTTGAGAACTCGATACGTATCGAACACGAATGATTTCATAGAACGAGGACAATCGGCGAGAAAAGAGAGAAATTCTCGTTTCAAATTTCGATAGACCTCTCTTAGCAACAAAGCTCTTTTTCCTACTCTCAATTTTATCACTTTTACGACGATAAAAGAACGCACTGTAGCGAATATGTTGCGCGAACTTCTTCTGCACTTTTATAGCCCTTTGTATCTATAGCCGTTATCGCGTCTCCTTTTACTGATATTTACATAACTACGATCGCGCATCGCTGCAAACAATGTTTAACATTATCGCAAAAATGCATAGTTCCATGGACAAATTGCTTCTCTATATGTATTGTAGACCTTCCAGTTAATTGCTCGTAATTTTGCCCGGGCTTTGTGAATTTACTAGTCATTTAACGCGTTCTAATACTTCAGTTATCAGCGCTGTAGCATATCTAATTACATTATGTATTGGGTTGAAACAAAAATTTATAGCGTCACTTTATTTCTACATCATGGTCCGTATTCAGAACGCGTTTTTATTGGTAAAAGCGCACTTTTACCTCTGAAATTCTATAGTATGCGTAACATAAATTATAGCATGTTAGAGCGCTAAAATCGTTGTAAGTTCTGAATACAGGCCCGTGTCTATATCATGTTAAAAAACATTTTTAATTTGACAATTATATTTAATAGAGCAAAGTTTTAATTAAAAAAATTATTTCTTTAACTGCGATATGATTTTTAACGGAGTTATGAGCAATTAAAATCAAAACGCGCTCTTTTTATTTAATCCACAATAATAGTAATTCAGTAAAGAAAAAAATTTACGAACGATTTTGTAGAAAAAATTTTAAGCTTTTACGTTTAGAAAGTCGATGATTTTTACAAGTTTTCCTGGACACGTGACAGGCTTACAAAGTGAGAAGAAAAATGTTTGATGTCGTCCAGCCCATGATTATATATGTGAAAATTACCAAGCTTGTAGAAACTAAAAAAACATCGTTACTTTTAAAAAGTGGAAATTTTAAGCTATAAAACTCTGTCTTTTTAATTTAAATTTCGTTCATTTTTAACAAAGTTATATAACTATCTGAATTTTAAAGTTTGTAGGACTACAAACTTTTGTTCCAACCCGATACGAAGTACTAATTACTTATAAAAGTGCGCGATCGAAATAATTATACTCAACATAACACTCCTAATGTGTCAGGATAATTTATAAACTTGTATATGTATACACACACACATAAATTATAATTACATACATTAAATAGAAAAATATCCGATTGGTAGCAGATTCCACTCACGTTAATTAAATTACACATCAAAGCTTGAGCACGAATTTCAACAAAATTACGAAGTTGAAACAGTAAAGAGGCGTGATGCGGCATAGAAAGCAATGTTTTTACGAGAATACGTGACAGTTGGTGAAACAAACTAAATAGTTCCTACCGAGTTTATAGATTTTCAAACAAATTGCATTACAACTTTCAGTAATATGTATTTATACGCATTTTCGGGAAAACATCGAACGTATTTTAATGGAAATTCTTACGCAATTTATTATCTGCAGTACAATCAATTGTAATTACCTACGAATTTAACCCTCTGGAACTGATATCAAATTCTCTAACACAAATTTCTACTGACGCCGAGTCTGTAAAATCCATTTAATTTAATCTGTTGGTGCCATTTTCAGTATGATATTTATACCCGACGTTTTTTTTTTACTTTGTTATATTATAATCTTTCATTAATAAAAGTACACATTTGCTTGTTACATTATTGTTATATTCCTTTTAATTTGGCGTTTGAAAAAAGAGAATTATCATAATATTATACATTCATTTTGAAGTAATATTTATCACAATATTTAGTGTGACAGTATGATATAGAGTGGCACCGAAGAATTAAAAAACATTAATTAATGTCAAGGAACCAAAATTACATAACACGTATAGAAGAGAATAAATACTTAAATATGTATATTTTAACAAAAATATATATATAATCCGAATCTGTAGAGATGTGCAAAATAAAAAAAATTGAATCGCTTAACATTTTTTACAAAGAGATTTATAATTGAGACTTATATATAATCCAATAAATCCACTGTCAATTCTCCGAAGGATTAAAAATATTAAGTTACCCGAGAGCTAACGTCATCCTCTGTTTTATCATTTAACTGTACTTAAGAATGTAACATAAGACCATTTTTTACAAAGATATTTGTCCATTATCGTAAGTGAAATATTATTAACTGTTTGAAGGTGAGCGGAAATATGTGGACAAATTAAACGAGCAATTAGTATCCCTTGTCAATCGCTGATGAAGCAGAGACATAACACCGCAAAGTGTCCTGTCAAAGAGACCAATTTTAGGGTCCATTACCACAATGGACAGGCTAGAGGTTCATATGACACACATAAAGAGTCAAGTGACAGACACTCGATATGACGAAAATTCTTATAATGAAAGTACTTCCAAAGGATTTTTGACACATAAAAAAGTAACTTTAATCATAATTAGAGAATAGCGATCGAAAAATATTAATAATAGATTAGATAATAGCGATCTATTTGATATTATTGTGCTGAAAAATGTATTTAAAATAAAAATCGATGATAAAATGAACCAATATGAGAACGAATTATACTAATTTTGACATTTAGCGGAAAATGTAATTCTTGACTATGGATAAAGCAAACCCAATACATCAAGAGCAAAGTCGTGCGCTGATCTGCGATTATTAAAACAGCGATCGAGAAAGAAGCCACAAGGCAGAATTTCTAGTTATATGCGTAAGTGTGCGTGTATATATATATATATATATATATATATATATATATTTTATTATCCAATATCTCTCATTAACTTTAATCGAGGTTTTATAATTCAACTTATTCGACACAATATTCCACGATATAATTATCCTCGCGAAAACTTAATTTTCTTTTTAATATCAGAATTATTCAAATGAAGTCGAAGTAAGAAAAGTTGGGAGCGATCCGGCACCCAATTAATTTTAATTATATTAATTGCTCGCCTTTTCCAATAAATATCGCTATGTACCGTATTTCACGGTATTTTCAATCAGCGTTATCACAGTGTTTCTTTATGGATATCCGTTGCGGAATTAAAAAAAAATCATGACATGTATCGAGTAGTCGTATTTATAAGCGAAAATATGTACATTAATATAACTGTCATTTCTCATAGAACGTTTCAATTTAAAATGTGACATAAAAGATCCTATTCATTATTGTCCACGTGGCGATAATAAAATTAAACTCATTTCTATTCCGGTAGTAAGAAATTCGTAAAGAAGAAATCGTGAACATAATGTAAGATCCAATGTAATAACCTTTTTTTACTGGAAGCAGCCTTTGATATTATCATTTTACGATGAGTACGAGAAAGTGGTGTTTGCGATCCTATGCACAATCTAAATTTTGCAGAAACCATAAGATAGATCTTTTATAATTCAGGTTTTGCCTACAGTCACGTACTGGGCACCATCGCGCATTTATTGATCCTCGCGTATTGTGTACGAATTTTCTCACGTTTATTTTTTAAATCTTTGAACGAAACGTCAACTAACGTTAATGAAAACGATGGAATCTATCGATACCTATCAACAAAAGAAGAATTCAACGAAGCAGATAACACTTTGATCTCAAGAAATGACATATTAGATTCTACGATGAACGAGCTATTATCGTGTCGCATATACACAGCAATTTTCATTTATCAACGGCTATACTGGTACTCATACTTGAAGAATTATCCATACAGAGATCCCGCATGGGTGCGATGGACAACTTGCTTCCGGTCAATCTATTATTGCCGCCCTATATACCGCGCATCAGTACCTTTAGCAATTTGAAAGAGCATCCCCTAATCGATCGCGATATCCGACCCTCTCATAAGGCATAAATAGTAAAAAAATTCATAGGGTTTTATGCAAAAAATTCAACGTATCATTAATGTAATTCGCGTAAGAAATTGCAACCTTTTTATAATCTTTCTGTAATCCTTCTTTTATGGATCAAGCTGAACGCGCTTTCTTTTTGAATGCATAAGTAGAATTTGTTAATGCCTCATACAAATTCCGTTTTTGAATGTGTGAATTAATAAATAGATGGAAAATTTAGCAAGTGGAATATTTTCGCCGCATACAGGACACATTTAGCTGAAATTACGCTGCCGTTTATTAATAAAGCTTAACGAAAACGAGAATTTATGAGATATTTTACAAAATTATTTTATCACACATCGGTATCCTTCGTTTGCAAACCAATGGCATGTGCGAATATTAAAAAATTCCTGGTTTTACAAATTGGATTCAATTGCACAGAAATGAATTCCGCAATCCGATTTAATTTGCGTATTTCAAACAAGATTTGTATGACACTTATTCCTCATTATTATGCGGAAATTTTTCTGATCTCGAAAAAAAGCATGGAAAAAATTCTTCCATGATTCCGCTATTCGATAATCGGAACTTTCCTCGATCGGGAGCGTCTATGATTCCATATCGCAGAGCATCTGGGTAGTATCGGTAGCGATTTTAAAGAACGTTTCGCCAAGCGATATTTACGCGTCTCCGACGGGTGCTCCTACACGATCAGTTATTTATAAAGCCATTCACGATAATCAATAACCTATGCCTCTCTTTCCCATGCGGCGAAAATTCACTAACGTGCCAGCGCACATCGAGCATCTCCGTCGCTATGGAGTGCGCTTCGTCATTGTAATGGACCCAAAAACTGCTGTCAAATTATGGCATACAGACACAAAATATTGCATGCTCAAATGAATCTGCAAGAATTAAGATAGGATAGCCGATGTAAGTACGTATATTCAGAAACATATATACCACTCACGCAAATATTTATAAACAATCGTAAATAACATTTTAACGGTAAGGAACGGATTACGTGTCTGGTAAAAAAATATTTCGCGAAAGGACGCAAACGTAAAAATATGGAGAAAAATTAATCGTGTAAAATAAGAGAACGGATATCGTTCTCGCAAAAAGGAAAAAGTGATTATTAAATTCAAGTATTAAATTGGATTTCTTCGTATTTTATTCATTAACTTATATTATCTATTAAAAATGTAATCAATAATCTAAATGTATAAAATATCGGCTTTATGTAAAATAAAATCAATACTAATAAATAATAAAAAAGTAAGGAACAGTATAAACAAGATATCGAATGTTGAAAAACAATTTCCGGGATAATTTTATCATTATACAAATAAATTGCATTTCGATCACATATTTAAAATAATTTTCTTAGTTGAACATATAACTTTCTCTCTATTGGAAATCGGAAACATTTTTCGAGTCTCTTTTGCTTTACCAAATTAAAATATTTATATGGAATATATATACACGAAAAAAGAAATATATATATGAAAAAAAATTTAAACTGTATACTGTATTATAACAAATTTAAATATAATAAATATTCAAAAATTATAAAAAATGCATGGTGTATAATAATAGTTCAAATATATGTCAGTCGTTAATAATCAAGAAACAACAATTCAAAGATATGTTTTTGCGCGGATAAATTCATGTTTTTTCTACGGCGAATATGGTAACAAGTTTTTGCGTTAAAAGCTATTCCCGATAGCGATAGCTTTTTTTGTCCGGTTATTCTCACGAGAGAGAACGTTGAAAAATATTTGAATGGTATCACGCGAAAGTTAAGCCAGAGAAAGGGTAGCACGAGCCAGGGTGTCTGTCTGGCTGAAGATACGTTTTAACTACTTCTTAACCGAGAGAAGGAACATCGATGTTCGCGCTGTAACTATCTTGTAAAAGCTCTCACGAGACGCGTAACGCTTCTATGTCCCGGGTGTATACTCGAAATACTCGTCTAACATTTGCCGAATTAAGCGATCATTTTGACAATCGCGGCGAAAAAGAATGAACGCGTGGGAAAAAAATTGATTCACACAACGCATAGAATTCATGGAGAAAGATTCGTCTTTTATTAGCAAATGACAGACCATTCTACATTTATGTCAAAACAAGATGTTTATAAGAAAAACTGTTGCGTTGGAAAGAATCTGGTTGTATTAAAATTAATTGGATTCCTAATTGAAGAAAATAAACGGATCAGAATATTTTGATTTTATCTGTTATAACTCTAATTAAAACCATAATTCTGATTGCTGTGATCAAAATCTTCCGATTCATTTATTTTCAATCAGAAATTATCCCAAGATGAGATACTTTCAGCGCAGGACTTGCACAGTCCTCCTGTAGTTTTATCAAAGGTTTTATGAGACTTATTGAGAGAGAGAGAGAGAGAGAGAGAGAGAGAGAGAGAGAGAGAGAAGCTTGAAAATTACAAAAAGCTAAAGTCAATTCACCTTGATGCGACCGATCGAGCATCGTATTCTCGAGGGGAGTAACTTCCTTGCGATCGCTGGCGAACGAGTAAAGTACACCAATTTATAGCGTCGTCTGAAGTCGCGAGTATAAATTGCTGGCAGCGAGAATCGCAGGATCCCCCGGGGAAATAATAGGGTAAAATTACGAAGGGACGCGAAGACCCATTTTCCCTGGTCACCTACCTACCTATCCTGGCCGATCTCTCGACTCTACGGAGTAGATCGGATGGAAATTCGCAATGGAAATCGCGTCGGGGAACTCGCGGGAATACATATCTTCGAAGTCAATACGCGTCTATACACATGAATGACTTTCGATCAATCACAAGAGGCGTCGAAGATCCCGACAGGAAATCCGTCGAGGCAGAGCAGCCACGTCAGACACTTCGGAACTTTTAGCGGAGCATGCATCGCGGAAAAGATGTTCGCGTTTATTACGATCGCCGTGTATAACTCTCTCGCGAATTCGCTACGACGATCATATGTATACAACCATCGGTATACAACCAATAAAGGACCAAGAGGACTTGTTCGGTCTGAAAGACTGAAATTTGTACTCTCTCGTGTATTCAGTTTCGCGAATCGCACCTGCGATCGTCGCGGCGACGACGGTCGCGAGAGGACTTCCGCGAGAGCTCGCGACTCATCACGGCGAGCTCTCGGGGAGCCGCGTTGAGAACGGGGGCGGAAAACCCATCGCGTTTCGCCGGACGATAATCTCCTCTTTCGCGTACCTGAGATCGGTCGATCGGTGGCGCAGGGCGCGGCGGCATCGTCCCGTCGCAGCGCGGCGCCGTTCGACGAGCACTGAGCAGCTATTCTGCGCCAACCCGGTTGCGTCGACGTCGAAAAGACGCGGACGCGTATTCTCTCTCTCTCTCTCTCTCTCTCTCTCTCTCTCTCTCTCTCTCTCTCTCTC